>NW_004567125.1:4578265-4600765 GCF_000260355.1 Condylura cristata | reverse complement strand
AGAGGTCTGAGCTGTACTTTCTGAGGGTTGGCCGACTAGGTAAGTAACCTTTCTCCAAGGAATAGAGAATTTTCTCTAGGGACACTGACTTTCCAGGGGGAAAAAAATACTCACAAAACGATTTCCTCTCTGGAAATCTCCAGCCATTATATGAAACAGAACACAGTCCCAATCACTGAACTCTGCTCCCAAAGCAAATAAACTTTCTTTGGAACCACTGCTTTGGGCTTGTAGGCTCTGGGGGTTACAGGCTTTCAAAAAAGAATCACATAGGCCAGAAAGCTGATGAACTAAATGGCAACTAGCACCTCAGGCCCTTGAGTTTTTCCTGAGTATCCATCAAGCTAAGCTAAACTCCTTTTCTTCTAAAAGTGTTCTCTCATTCAGTCTCAGTCTGAGATAGCAGTGGGACCTCAGGAAATGACAGGCCTTTTCAGTGTGTGTCAGGAGACACATTTCACTGCCCTCCTTCTGTGCCATATTCTCTCTTTCTTGGGCAGTGAGCAGAATTCTCTATTTCTCACCTCTGAGATTCTCATAATTGTCTCCCCCACTGCTAAACTTCCCTCCTGACATTTCATTCTGGAGGCCTGTCAGATGAATGTAGGCTTAATATGTCTGACACCCTGTTTGTGACCAAGCTACAAATGCCTCTTCCTACTTTTCAGGGACACTGAGATGACTGAATATACATGCCCAGATTGCTCATGCAAATTCCAATTCTGTCAGGTCCACTGTTGATTATGCCTCATAGGAAGAGGTCACTAATTGTATGTTCATCTCTACATGAGCTTTGCTGCTACTTTGATTAAAATGTCTGAGCTCATTCAGTCCTTGGAAAAGCATCACAAATAAATCACAGTCTCTGGACCTGTTGCTACACAATGGCCAGTGAACTTTAGCTTTCGAGGGCATCAGGGAAAGGGAAGAAAATAAGCTGACAGCCTGCTAGGTGTTATCCCATTAATGCTCTGTGCTATCTTATTTAATTTTTACTTTAGCCTTACAAGTTAAATAGTATTCTTCTTTTATTAGCAAATATGAAGGATTTCTGATCAGAGTTGAGGTCCTTTGGATTCAAGCCCAGAAGAATATGATGGAAGATGACAATTTTTGGTTGTTGTTTTAAGTGTTTTAAAAAGTATATACTATGAACAATTATGCCAATTGACTAGATAACTTAGAAAAATGGATTTTTTTCCTACAACTTACTAAACTGAATCATGAAGTAAAATCTGAACACACCAAAAGGCAAAAAACTGAATCAATAATGAAAATATCCCAATAAACAAAAGCCCAAGACCATATGACTTTACTGATAAATATTAGCACACATTTAAAGAAGAATCAATACCAAGTCTTCTCAAATTACTCCAAAAACTTAAACAGGAAGAGTATTTCCATAGAAATTTTATGGGACCAGCATTTACCTAATACCAAAGCCTGAGAAGGGTATCATCAGAACATAAGATTTCAGGACAGTATCCCTGATGAACAAATATACAAAACTCCAAAACAAATTGCAAACAAAACAATATTTAACATCACATCAATGGTTAATATACTATGAACAAGTATGATTTATCTCTGGGGTGCAAGGTTGGTTCAAATCAATAAACATGATGCCCCACATTGATTGAATGAAAGAGAAATCATGTGATAGTCTCAATAAAAGCAGAAAAATCACTTGAAAAAAATCAACATCCTTTTATTGTGTCAACAAATGACTTAACACATTAGATATTGAAGGACTATACCTACATAGAATGAAGGCCACATATACAGTGCATAGCTAACATTACACTCAAAAAAAAACCTTTTCTCTAAGTCAGGAATAACTCAAGGATGTCCACTTTTGCAACTTCTATTCAATAATGTAACAGCATTGCATATGTCCTGGCCAGACATTCAGGAAAGGGGAAAAGAGGCATTTACATTAGAAATGAAGAAGTAACATGATTTCCCTTTGCAAATGAAATACTGATAGTAAACCCTTAAGATTCCAATTATCTTTATCAATCATTCCACAAAATATAACATATAGAACCACCAAGTTGCCTACTGTATGTAATTATGATTGTCATATATTCTTCAGTAAAGTTGGAAAAGTTAATTGATCATATTGAACATAGGTGACATTTAAGGGAACTGAGTGAGAGGTGCCTAAGTCACTGACTCTTGTATCATCTCTCATTACTACTCTCCAAAGAATATTATCTTTCCTTTAGTTAATTCTTATTATTTGCAAAAAACAGAAAGTAGGACACACTGGCCACATTTTGTTTTCTGACTCCCTATACAGTTACTGGCCCTGTAAGACATTCTGTGGTCTTTATACAGGCCTGCTGGCCTCTGGTTACCTCTGGTTCTCATCCAGATCTTTATACAGGCCTGCTGGCCTCTGGTTACCTCTGGTTCTCATCCAGACAGACCTTAATTATCTCTTTGCTTCTGCAGTCTCTGCTTTCATCTTTCCTGTTTTAGGATACATGAGGAAGATAGAGTAACTGCCTAGCATAGTTTACCTCTATAATGGTGAGATACTCCATTTCAAACATCTGTTGGAAACCAATGTTACTTCAATTAAAACATAAATAAATAATAAAGTAAAATACAAAAATACTCTAAGAGGCTTACTTTGTAATGATCCATCTTTAAGAAATTGTGTTTTAAAGCTTTTGATCAGGTCAACTGGCTCCATCACTATATTATTCTATAGATGGAAAAATATCCTTATAGCTCTTGTTTAAGAAGATACTAGTAAAGTTTACTTATTAACAAAGGGATTTGAAACCTATAGTTAACTTATTTTCATGTTATTAACCCAGATACCCTTTATTTCCCTAACTGGAATTTTCTAGAAGAAAATTAATTAACTAATTTTCTAGAAGAAAAATAAGAATATAAGGCTGTAAGAATTTCTAACCTTATCTACTCTTATACATTCTGGTAGGGGGATCAGGGAACAGTGAGTAGACAGTTGTCTTCTTGGATACAAACATCAAAGAAAAGAGGTTAATCTCATGCATCAATACACTCGACAGTGCTGGCTTTTTTGTCCTCTGTGATTCCCATTAGCACGTCATTATGTAGAGTATGCAGTTACCTGTTCATATAGACTAACCCCCTATGGACCATGAGCACATAATAATACCCAATAACTAGTTTTTGACTGAACATTGGTGTCAACCATTGATGTTATAGAAATATTTCTGTCTTTAATTACATTTATTGACTATAGTATTTTTGGTAAAATGAGTTTTACAGGTTACAGATTGACTAGGTGTGATATTAAAAATTCTATTACCATGACATGCTTTTTACTGTGTCCAGGAAAGTTTTCACAGTCTAATATTACAGGACTTGGTAACCAGTATATTTAGCCTATGCCCTTTTACTATCTGAACAGACATTATCTTTTTTGCCATATTTTAAGTGCTTGTTTCCAGACTAAAATTCCATACTTAGGATCCCTTCTGGGATCACTAAGCTACCTTTCTTGAGGCTTTCCCTGCTAGAATTTTTTGAGTTTCTTGGTTAGTTACATATACAATGCATTAGAAATGGTGCTATTTAGTATGATACTATAGATTTTAAGATGTTATGGTTATCCATTGTCCATAAATACTCTTTTGGAATATCTCCCTTTTCTTCCTTTCTTTTTAAAACAGAACCTCCTATTGTTCTGAACAAAAATATTTAATAAAATTGTCCTTTTACATTCATGCAAATATTAAATTATTATATTGTATGCCTTTAACTAGCATAATGTTATATATCAGTTGTCCCTCAATTAAAGAAAACCTGATTTTCTTAGTTCCAATGTATGGAAGGGTAAACGATGATACAATTCTGGCCAACGATGATACAGTTGGAAGCCTTTGAAGAAAGCAACACTTCATGAATGTCCTGAGAGACAGCCTTTGTTCCTGATTCAGCATGTGAGAGCTAATGTTCTTACGACCACCTTATGACTATGAAGCAATAAGGGCAAAGAGTGCATTCTACAAAGGGAAGATAGCAGAGTAGAAACACAGAGATTCTTAGATTCCTAGTGCACTACTGAGCTGTGACCTATTCCTTAACCTTCTGTAAGAGACAAACCAAACATTACACTGTTGCTGTCAGCCAAAAGGAATCCCAAGAATACACTAAATGATTGGTAAAATAATGTCAATATGCATATAATATAATTATAAGGTTCCCTAAAACACACTTGTAAAAGACAGTGGCAAAAGGTAAAACATTCACTCACCTCCCAGCACAGAGGAAAATGATTCCGTCATACTACTTACAACTTCCTAAAATAGACCTAACCTAAAATGTATTCAGCTTTCGCCACTGTGAACAGTTTGAGGGTGGGCATCAGAGAGAAGATTCTTCAGTTATTTGCAACCGAGTCTGATTTCCCAGCTGAATCAGCTTTTGAATGTCCTTTAAGATTAAATGGAGAATTTATGCGAAGTATACTAAATGAAAGATCTAACAAAAATTCCTAACCTCTAGAACAAACCAGTCATTAGTATAATGTAAAAAACAACCACATGTCCCTGCTTTTAAGCATTTTAATGGAATTTACTTGCTCAGAATCAAAGACTAAGGTTGCTCTGATTTAAGTTTTATTTGTCCTAAATTAGGCTTTACTGTCCATGAATTGCTGGTCAAAACTGGTTACTTGTGCAAGTAATGACTATATCCCAAAAGCAATAATACCTTGCAGAAATGATAACCCATACAGATACAATTTATACACACATATACATGCGTATATATATCCATATATATATATATATATATATATATATATATATATATATATATATATATCCACACATTGATCAATCTTTTTGTAAAGATTTATATGTTATTATCCATGGCCACATATATTCTGACCAGGTATGTCATTTTCATACTTACAAATTATTGTACTTATATAAAAACATGTATAGACAGTAATAATACTTGTCAAGTACACATAATACTTGTGACTTGTACATGTGTCTAACAACATGCTTACACATATTGAGTGATCAACCTTCTTCTAGACTTATAACAAAAGTAGACATATAGTGATAGTTGTATTTTAAGTCTTATTTTTCCAGAGATGATAATACACACACACACATACACACATACAGTAAAGCCAGATTATGGACATTTTCTTCAGTGCCTTCACTGCAAGCAAAGTCATGCCATAAGGCATAACCCAAGAAGAAACCTTCAGGGCTATGCACACCACTGTTTCCAAATCTGTTCTTTCTTATGACGTGCCAACTGAAATTACTTCCACAACATGGTTCACAACCGACCTGGATGGCTTTATACTGCCTTGTGTTGCCATGAACTTATCTTTCAGAATCATCTAGAGACATCAGATAATTCTCTACAGATTGCAGTTATTTGCTAATTTATATGCTTGCTGTGAAACATTTGAGGTCATATGTCTAAAAAGGAAGGCTGAAGAGTACAGTACAAAGGATGCCTGCTCTCACCAGCCTGTATGCAGAAGAAGTTCACAGCAAGGTATGTAGAAGAGCTTCCTACTTTAATAATACATGGCTCCTAACTAGATTCCCTCCCTGATCCCAGTGCAACACTACCCGACTATTCCCACTCACTACCAAACACAACAGCTTCCTGCTGACCAGTTAGAGGGGCAAGGAATTTATAGCTGTATTTTGTTGGCAACACTGTTATGATTGTCAATGATCATATTGTGACCATCCAGAATGTACCAGATGCTATAAACACCAGATGGTCAGTGACAACAGGTACTGTTGTCAAGAGGTTAAGGGGGGAGCCTTTCCTATTCCCTCTACCCTATTTGACCTTCCTCTCTCCCGCCATTATGTTTTTGGCTTTGGATTATTTTTTGGTTTTTCCCAGATCTTTGTCCTTCCACAGGAATGAACTGGGATGGATCACCCATGAATAACTGTTTTATCTGTCACTCTGATCACCACTAAAACTTCCTTCCCAATGAAAGGTGGGGAACTGCTAAGTGGTGCTTTGTTTTCCAGTGACTATATTCTTTATTTTTATAAGGGCCCTCTATGGTGGCACCACGGGTTAAAACACTGCACTGAGAAGCTAAAGCCACTTGCACATGAGTTCGATCCCCGCCTGCCCCGGAGGAGATCCACATGGCGTGGCAGACCTCTCCTGACCCGCCCGCTGCTTCCCTCAGCAGTGTACTTCGTAGATCTGCCTGTTCTGCTCCCCACTCTGTCTCTGGTGAAGCCTCTCGCCGCCCGTTCTGTATATACAAATAAATAAATCTTAAAAAAAAAAATTTCATGCATTCACCAAATGCATATGACACTCATATACACAAACACTGGCATGCACACATGTATACGATACTGTTTCAGAACTGCAGTAGGGTACACAGATTTCTTTGGGAGTGATGCTGAGAACTTCATATTCTTAGGGTCCCTTATCTTCTATTCTGCCTTGTTATGCTATTTGTTTAAAAAAAAAATCACAGCAAGAATGAGGAGTTCCAATGGCCAGAAAGAAGTAGCATCTGAAAGGATCATCTTCATGACTGTGAAGGCAGTAACACACAAAAACAAAAACAAGGACCTCTCTTGTGGCACAAGAGGTTAAGTCTCAGCACTATCAAGGTACCGCTAGCCATTGCAGCATGAGTTGGGTCCCAGATGAGGGAGCTGACCCACATATAGCGCAGAAGACCTCTCCTGTCTCCCTGCTGCTTAAAATCCATTTGTCCTGCTCCCCTCTCTGTCGTTGGTGAATCCTCTCACTCCCCACACCTCTGACCTACACCCCAGCTCTTGTAGGCATAAATAAATAAAAAATAAATCTTCAAAAACAAACAAACAAAAAATCCCAAGAAACCTTGAGAGTAGGGAAGAGGGTTTAGAATGATAATTAAGATTGGAGATAAATACAAGTCCACCCACACTGCACTTGGTTTAAGGAAAAAAGAAGAAGTACTTAACTGACTAGTATTCTAAACTCCTCAAGTTTTGACAAAATGCTAGCTAAATTTACTGTCACACCTACTTGTATCTTATATTACTTCCTCAGCAACTATTGCTTGGGACTGGCTCACATTGTCAGCTTTGCTGGGCATAAACTGTTCAGAGCTTTAAGTTAGGAACTAAAACTGAATTTAATCAGGGCCTGGATTTTTCATAACTTACTGATATTTGGCCAACTCAATTTTTGGCATATGCAGAAAGTCCTTGATGTCCATAAGGAGAATGACAACTTAACAAATCAGTAGCTTTTGGGTACTTATGGAAAGGTCGAGAACAAGCCAGCTGCTTCCTCTATTGGAGGTGATGCATGGTTAATTTATTTATTTTAGCATACAGTACACAGATGCGGCTGGGTTGTTAATTTTGCTTTGCTACCAAGAGTTACAAGGAATCAGCTATAGGCTGATTTATTTGAAATCCTCCCTGGAACACATCAGAATTTTAATTGTTTCCTGAATTTCTGCAACAGAAGAAGAATTGATGTCACTAGAAAATGCCCTGGGTCCCTGCTGACTGCAACTAACTCCCAGTGACTGATTTCCAATTGATACAGATGAGGCCTGAGAGGCGGTGCACACAGATACACCCACGTGAGCTCAGCAGCTCAGTAATGACTAACAGAGATGATGAGGGAGACCAAACATTTCTTTCCAACAACTCATCAAGTACACTGTTCTCAACAGATGTAACCATCGGGGCCCAACATCGATGCTGGCAGAAACAGATGGTGCCGCGGGGCAGCTCTCTGTTCCTTGCTCCCTGGGTTGGGTGCTGCAAGATGGGGAAAAGGGCTTGTGTGCGCAGTGTGCAGGGGGGTGGGACAAGGCTGTGTTTTCCAGCAGCAGGTAAAATCCATTTGTCACACCAGCTCCAACTGGGTTTTCAGCACAGAAGTTAATATCTGAAACCAATGAGGCATTCTGTCCCACCGCTGCAGGGAAGCAGGGGGAAGCCTCTCTCTAACTGTGTCCTTTGAGGAGAGAGAGAGAGACAGAAGAAAGGAAGGGGGTAGTGGGTCAGAAAAGCAGAGTGAGGCCTGGCAAGGGAAGAAGAGAGATGAAAATAGGCTACGCCTGCAGTGGCTTTAAAGGTTTTGCTTTTTATATATTTTAAAACAAGATGGCAGGCAGAGAAGGGGGAAGGGAAGACCCAGAAAAAAATATTTTCTTTTAAATACTTTGGGAACTACTACCAGATCATGCCACCACTATCACCCCTAAAATCATTAGGACACCCCCTCTACTGTACACCCCTGAAAAAAGATCTTGGAGAAAGACAAGTATTTTCTTTTTCTACTCTTAACACAGTCTCGGCAATCTCATAAAAGCAGCCTCTACATATTCACTCAGTCTGAAATATGAATACACACAACAGCAATAAATTTCCATTGCTTCCAACTTTGAACATTGCCAAGGTTTGTGGCAAAGAGAGGATTTTTATGAGCAGGCCTTCAGCTGCCAGGATCCCACCTTCATAAAGAAGAGATTTTAGTCCATTCCATCTATTTATTTTGTGTAGAGAAATCAAGGGCAATAAACCATGAAGAAATTCACTCTACCTTATTCCATTTCACACTTTTGTCAACCACGCTTTATCGAGTATCTGAATGAATTTTTAATATCATGCCACAAAATGCTTTGGTCTTCTATCATATGCTGGGACTCTATCAATCTGATAACACTTGGGAGTTCTGAGAGATACTCAGCAGTGAAGAAAACAGCTTTAAAGTTTAGTCATTCTGATGGAATGTAAAAGCTTGTATCAGTGACAGGTTGACAGAAAAAGCTGTTTTCCTTTCCATTTCACAGACTTCCACGTATGAACGCCATGAAACATGTCAGGACTTTCTCTGAGTCTATGAAGACAGAGATGGCATCTGCTCCCAGTGGGAAGCCCTTCTAACCAGTAATACGATAAAATTTCATGATTCTGAATTCTGACTGACATTCAAAAGGGCAGGGAGGAGGTGTTTACTATATTTTATAGAACAACATCAATTGCTTGTCTTAGCACATAAATATAGTTTTATGGTATACAATGCTACCTCCAAACATCTTTCCTCTCTCTCTCCCTTGCAAAAGTAAAAAAAAAAACAAAAAAAACACAATCCATTTGTATTAACCAGAGAGGTTTCTAATTTCCTGCTGTGGGTAGAAGGGAGTTTATATTTGCATTTTTCCTGAACTCTACACATTCCTTAACTTTTTCAAGAGGTGTCTCCCATAAAGGGAGAGGGTTTCCACTGATTCCAAGCACAACCTATAGGTTTTATACTGTAGCAGGAACTGCAGCACAGATTCTATGTTGCTGCCCTCCAAACATAGTTAACGCTCATAGAAAACGCTCATGAACACTCAGTGCAGAGGTTTTGGTTAAGGTGTTTTCTTTTCTCTGTTGTGTCTTCAGAGGTAGAAAACATGATAAATCATAATTGCCTTGCAATATATAACAACAAAAAATGGGCAACACAAAGTGTTAATAGACAGACCAAATGCTGATATAATAGGACCTCCTGTTATAGGTCAAATGCCCTATAATGAGGCATCTACAGATTAAGTCAGGGAGTGGGTAGCACAGTGGAGTCACTGCCAAGGTTTCAAATGATGCTCCTCTTTAGGCTTGAACCACACACTTAAATAATGTTGAAAAAAGCTGGAAGTAGACCCCTATTTGAAAAGTCAGGGAAATAGACCTCTGAGTTCACTGATACTGCTGTCTCCTGAAATTCCCCCCGAAGGGAGGGAGGAGTCAAAATAGGCTAAGAAGTCTTCATAACAAAGAGATGCAACTGAGCAATTCCTAGGAAAAGGAGAGCATTTTTATCAATTGGAAACCAGGGAGACAGGGGCAAAAACAAAGGCCAGAGAAGGGAGAAAGTCAAGAAGTCTAGGAAACTGAAGGACAAGCCAATGATCTTTAGCAATGGATTATTGTGAGGAAGGAGGAAAAGATACACAAGAAGAGGATGTCACCACTGCATTTAAAGTACATTTTAACATATTTCAACAGGGTGAGAAAGACCCTAAGGGGGCAAAGATTACTTCTTGGAAGTGAAAAAAGGTAATATGTTACCATGGCTGTGGTCCTTCAAAGCTCAATCCTAGCCTTTATAAAATATCATCTCATGGAAAAGGGAGTATGATTTTTTTGAATGTCTAAAATATCTCCGCAGCTCCTTGGGCAGAGGCAGTAAGGCTAAATACATACATACATAAATACATAAATAAATAAAAGTTGATAAACACTCTTCTAAGTACATTTAAAATGTAGTGTTGTGGCCACACCTAGACAAGAAAGGGTCGTATTACAAGGATGAGCCCCTGTGAGGTTGTGTGCTGGGGAGGTACCCAGTGGGGCTGTGAGGTGACTGGCTTCACTAACTCTTGGTAAGCATGCAAAATGTACCTGAAATTCATTTACCGATCTGATAATTCTTTGAGCTAGGATTTACTGTGCATATTTTACACAGGAGAAAACAGAATCAGAGATTATAAATGGTCTGTCTGAGGGTTATACAGCTATTGAGCAGAGAGGCCAGCCATGAACTGAAACTTAGGCTCTTATCTCCTTTAGATATGATCCTGATGGATTTCAATTACCCTTACGTGTCCTTTGCCTACGAAAGAATGGTGGGTAAGGGTGAAATGACAAATGATGGATTTTGCACTTGAAGCTTAGTTAGAAGGCATCATAAATAAAACAAGAAAAATACACAGGGTTACTGAAGACCTCACAAGTTGGAGGAGGGAAAGAAATAGAGATAAATATAGAGAGCCAGGGGAATAGAAACAGGAGATTAAGAAAAGATAGCGTACAGAAGAAAGTCAAATAAGTCTTTTCTTTAAAAATGCTGCAACTTCCCATGTCATCAAGACTTCTGGATTCCTGGATTAATTCTGTTTTCTTTTTCTTTCTTTCTTTTTTTATTTGGGTACAAATATTTTCAAGGTTTTACCTAAAGTCAGTTCTTTAAGAATCAAGCCAGTAATCTGACCTTTGATCTCCTTCCCAAACCTCTTTATAAACACAAAGGTTGAACCAAAAGTCCTGAAATAATATTAAATAGACACACTTCATAGGACAAAGCCATCAAACATATATACAAGTCTATAATGAATTTTGTATCAAAACATTCTGCTAAGCTTTCCTTCTTTATTCTTTTGTGGGTTTGCTCAGTTTTTGTGGGAAAGAAGCCCCTTGGGGGGGCCTAAGAGATGCCACCATCTTTCATCCCTTCTTAAGTCATTCCTTTTTTTGAGAGAGTGAGAGAAAGAAAATGGATGGGATATTTGAAACACTAGGATTAGGATATCACTGGGGTACTTTTACAGCTGAGGATGCTCACTGGAAAACAGATCCTTAGTCACGGTAGGCATCAGACAGATGCCAGGCAGACATCTGATGGTTTGATGAGAGAAAGGCCCTGCTGTTTCCCAGTTTATTTCAACACAAAGTGCCAGGGGACTGCATTTAGACTAGCAATCTCCATTGAGAGCAGCACTGAAACCTCAGGTGCAAGATGAGGGTTGAGTGGGGGCAAGAGGAGAGGGACCTGGCCAAGTCTCCTGACATAAGTCCAGGTGTCAATGTGACTTCGTCTTTGCCTGGGGAAAAGATGGCAAGAAATTGCATTGTTCTTCCTGGTGCTGTGGAAACCCTCACATCCTGCTGTCTTTTATTCATTTTGTGATCACATGCCCTGCCCAAGGCAATGTTCTGGCAATTCTGCAACTTCTGAGCAGGTGGCTCAATAAAAGTTCACTTGGAAATAAGGGGGTAGGGCATCTTTCCTGGGAAATCCTGGTGCCCAGGCCCACCCAAAAAGTCCTACTCAGCAAATAAATGCCTCGAAGGGCAGAATTTATTAACAGTGCCATTTAACTAATACCTAAGCTCTACCTAGCTATAATACTGCTTGGGGGGAAAATATTTAAAATCCAAACAAGTAATGCTAAAGGAAAAAATGTGTTCTCTCTTCAGGTGCAACCAAGAGAGTGCATGAGTTCACTAACTGATGACAGGGGAAAAAACCCCAGCAATTATTATAATAGTCACCAATTATGGGAGATCGACTACATGCCAGGTACTATAATGGCCCCATCATATTTAATTCCCAAAACTACACTCAGGAGGTAAATATGATTATCCCCTTTACAACTGAAATTGAAGTTCAGAAATTGAAAGTCAAATAAATTGCCTGAGATCATATAGTTAAGAAGTGGGATTAGGGTACAGCCCAGGCCCATCTCTGAGTGACACTTCAAACGTTGCTGCTCCTACATGCAAGGCTTGCTTTCGTTCAGTACTTAACAGTCTCAGACAAGTAGTGGGGCCCACTCAGGAGCTCCCTGGACAGTGTGCTGCATCTACATGCTAGAAACTCTGGATTCAATCTCCTTCCCATGATCCATGAGCTGGGTAACCTGGAACCATTTTTATTACTTAATGTCTGAGGTTTCCTTTCTCAGAAAATGAAAGCGTGGCCAAGGATATTTTAAGATAAAACAGAAAGCCTGAGATGTGTAGGTGTTTTCTTTACAGTGAACTGTGAGATAGTGTCAGCTTTACCAAATGCCTTCTGAGTCAGCTGAGCCCCCTCCACCTGGGCCTCTTGGTCACAGCTGGTTCCTGCTAATGTCAGGAGTGCCAGTCTTCATGAGTCCCCATCAAGAACCACGGCCTCACAGCATCATAAGTAGCATCTCTTCGTAATTCTCTACTTCCTGGGTTGACACAAATGTCCTTCATCTCTATTGTTGTTCATTCGATTTGTTTTCTTTTAGTTAAGATGTGCCAATTGTCAGGCACCCTGGAGATGCCTACAAAACACCACATCCTATTTTCACAGTTTGAGATCACAAAATACAGGCAGAATGTCTGGAACTTTGGGGGGAGCAAGGATACCAAAGCACTATAATGATTTATAATACCTCATATTTGGCTGTGCTGGGCCAAATGTATATAGAAGGGTTATGAGTTGATCAGAAACCTAGGGGATGTTGTAATAGTAGAAACTGTCAGTCTCTTTGTCCAGACATCAGCTCAAAGACCCTATATTTGGGAAAGGAAATTTTAAAATGTGTTTGAGTCTTATAGACTCCTTTACATGAAGGCTCCGAGAGACAGGACTAGGCTGTGGTCACATGGCCAGTGGAACCAGAGTCCTGCCCTGCTGCTTGCAGGAGATTTCTCACAGACTTTACCTAACACCTTGACATTGAACCCTCTAAGATGCAGGTATGAGTCCTCTCTTCACACCTCTATAATCAATTCACTGACCCTCATTTGCATATATCTTCTAAGGGAACCTGCTTAGGATCCCTTTCTTGTCTCCATACTCTCATCTATCTACTATGGCCTCCACTGGGTGACTTTTCAAATTTGTAGCTATAGCCCTGCTCTTGCTCCCCAGCTGCAAACCATGGTTCCACAGTCTGCAGAGGTGCCCCACATCCTATAGTCAGCTCTACTGCTTCATCTCCTTCCTCCTGAGTTCATGGCTCTTCCCTTGGGGCATTACTCTCAGTCACAGACTCCAGCATAGGGGTCACCTGGAGAAACTTTCTCCCCAACTACAATATGCATGCTTCCCCAGGAGGTACTGGTTTTCCCCCCTTCTGTCTGGCCTTAGGGGGCTTGTGGGAAAGGTGTGGAAGGTGGGGGGTGGAAGGGGAGCAGGTGTGTGTGATCTGAATAAGGGCCTCAGAGGATTCCCCTCACACCTAGGAGAGCTGTTTCTCTAAACCTTGGCATTATTTGTTAAGTCCCATTTCTCTTTCATATTCTTCATCAAATTGGTTACCCAGTCCTTGCTGACTGCCTCTCAAAAATACCTCCCATATCTGATTCTTCCTTTCCATTCCCACAGCCCCCAACCTCATTATCTCCTGCCGGGATTGTTGTTGCAATCGCTTGCTAGCAGGTCTCTGAACCTCCAGGCTCTCTCGGCTCCAATCCATCTTGCACACTGCTGCCAGATTAACCTTCTAAAGCAGTGGTTTCTAAACTTTGGCGTGCATTAGAATCACCTGGGGAGCTTGTTAAAAATACAGATGCCGTGACCTCAACCTATAGATTAGGATTGAGCAGGTCTGGGCGCGGCCCAAGGCATATGTATTTTTTAACAATCCCCCAGGTGATTCTGATGCAGTCAAGGTTTGAGGACCTGACACAGCTCTCACCAGGATGCTACCTTCAAAAAAGTTCCAACAGCTTCATTGCCTAACTCCTTTCCTTCAGTCTGCTGGGCTTGGCTTGACTTGGCTTGGTTATACACCAGTCTGCTTCACCCCCTATTTGACCTCATGTGAACCCTGTGGCAAATTCTGACAGCTCTTGGAAATTCTTTCCAAGCAGATTCAGTACTTTCTTATCTCCTAACGTATCAATCTATTTCCTAGGTGGTGCCTTTCTCATTTCTATTAAACACTGGTACAGGCAGGAAAATGGGGAACTTCTGAGCAACAGGATCACAGAATTGGATAGTATGAAGTCTAGAAATAGTATCCAAGCCACAAATGAGAAATGCCTACATGTGTGTCTTTTTCACAGATGCTTCATCATTTATTTCTCAAGATGACCCTCTCAAGTAATAATTTACCCAAGGCTGCTCAGCAATATGGAGAGCTACTGATATTCAAACTCAAGCTCATCTGACTCAAAATAAAGGGTTCTTTCAATTTCATCATATTTGCTATTATTAATTAAAGCTGATGCAAGAATCTGCCTGTTATTGTTTTTTTTTTAAGTTGTGACAACATTGATAGTGTAGATCTTGTGACCGAAAGCACATTTTGCTCACTGGATGCTGAAGGTTAGGGGTATTGTTTTTAGGAGTAAAAGACAATTCTACATGTTGCTTTAGTTAACTTCTGTTTCCCTTATTCTCTGGCACAACCAATCCTTTCCATTACACTCTATAGTTACTGAATGAACCATGACACAATAAGCTAGAGACTGATTGGCTGGTCTCTATTTGCCCACATACTTCTGATATCATCAGCTGAGCTGAATGGTTACCAGCATTCAGCTGTAACCAGCCCCAAAGTTAACACCATTTATGTTGGGTATTGCAATTATGAAGTTTAATTAATTATATGCACACTGATGAAATACAGACAGGGAAAGAGAATTGTTGCTTCTCTAAAACTCAATAATGTTTTAGTAATACTCAATAAAGGCAGGTGTCTTAAGACAAACTGCTATTAACTTAGGTGTGGGCAAGGCAACTAGAAAAGTAAACTTCACAAACATCTAAGATCTTCCGTTTCTTACACTGAATCTAAGACTCAAGTAAATGCATTAATGACATGACTTAGGGAAGGATGTTGCAGAACTCTAATAAGCAAACTCATAAACAAATAAAATGACCTGGCCATGTAAATAGATGGGCTAACATTGAAAATCCAAGTAATTTACCATATTAACAAACTAAGAAATCATGTAAGTTATGAAATGCCTAACGTTAACATTATACTTATGGTGAAAGACTGCATGTCTTTACCCTAAGATGAGAAATAAGACAGGAAAGTTCACTCTCACCACTTCTATTTAGTTTTTAGAGATTCAAACATTGTAATCAGGAAGAAATAGAAATAAAGTCATTGAGATGGGAAAGACAGCATTAAGTTGACTTTATTTGCAGACATTATAATAACCACCTAAGTATAAAAATAAAATTGAATCTGTAAAATAGCTACTAGAACTAGTAAGTGAATTTAGCATAACTGCACGATATACAATACATATTTGTTTCATTATACATAATTTCAGGTCAATATTCAAAAATCAATTACACTTATCAATTATAAAAATGTCAGTAATTTGAATTGCACTGAAATTTTAAAAATCACATTTCCATAGCATCAAAATATGATCATGAGATAATTCTGATTGAAGATATAGAAAGTCTGTGCATTAAAAAATCCAAACTGGACCCTCCCTGGTGGCTCAGCAGGTTAAAGCACTGCACTAAGAAGCTTAAGCCACCTCTGCATGAGTTCGATCCCTGCCTGCCCCGGAGGAGATCCACATGGTGTTGCAGACCTCTCCTGACCCGCCCGCTGTCCCCTCAGCAGTGTACTTCATTGATCTGCTTATTCTGCTCCCCACTCTGTCCCTGGTGAATCCTCTCACCCTCCGCATCTCTGGCCTCTACCCCAATTCTGTATGAATAAATAAAAAAATCTTTAAAAAAATCCAAACTATTATGAAAAGAAATTAATGATGTAGGCAAAAAGGAACACAGCCATATGTTGATACATGCAGCGATACAGATAAATCTCAAAATTATTTGGTAGAATTAAAGCAGGTAAAAAGAAAACATGCTATATGATCACAGTTATATAATTCTCTAACCATGGAAAATAAATTGAAATGACAGAAAGTGCATTAGTGATTGCTTTCAGTGGGAAGAAGAGACAAAGAGACAGAAGATAGACCAACCAGGGTAAAGAAACTTTGAGGTGATGAGTATGTTCATTATCTTGGTTGCAGTGATGGTATAATGGATATATATATATATATATATATATTATATATATATATATAAATAAAATTTAATTGTATACATTAAATTAAAATTACATATCTGCATGTTAGTGCATGTGAATTATATCACAATAAAGTCATTAAGTAACTGTTAATAGAGTATTTCCTTTTTTATGACTTCTCCCTTCAAGTGATTTTTCCCAATTAACTGATTACATAACTTCACTGTTTCTTAAGCAGTGGCTCTTCCTGGATGTGTAAAATAAATGGACAAACAATGGAGACCAATTATAATTAGAGCTGAAACTCAACTTGGAATAAGCTAATATGATGTGCAGATTAAAGAGATGAGGTTGAAGACAGTATGTTTGGGGCTCACAAACTCCATACAATAATTGAATAGCAGAGCTGGGCACACATTCCCAGTTTCTCTTAAGGTGCCCTGAAACTAACCTGTGTTCATCTGCAAAGTTACCAAGCACTGATTAATTCTGGAAGCAATGCTCAATGAGTGAATGCTGTCAATTAAAATTTCACCTATGTTTAGGATATGGCAGCCTGCTGCCAGAACCCCTCGAAAGTGATAGTCATCTATGAGAAGGCACAAGTCTTTGGATACTCATCCCAATCACAAACTCTGGTCCAGAATATAAGACCCATCTATTTCTTTCCTTTATCAGTAGGATAATGTATTAATGATGACAATGAATTCTGTATGGGTAGAGAGGCTGGTAAGAAGGGAAAAATGGAACACAGACTTTGAAAATAGACAAATTGGAATTAAAAGGTCAGATTTTGAAACAAACAAAGCTTTAAATATAAGATATGAAAAGATTTGGTTCAATTAAAACCCCCCTGAACTTAAGTTTCTCCTCTGTAAAATGAGATAATAACGACTGGCATGTGGGTGTCCAGTTAATGCCGGCAGGGAGTATACAAAGTCAACCACTGGTGGCTACTATAACTATGGGAACACTGTGTTGCTTGAGAACGATGTCTATCTAGTGATAATCGCAACCCCTCTGACAACCTGGGATACATATGAATTCAGTTCCCTCTCTTCCAATAGTCCCTGCCACACCTTCCCCACCAGACTTAATTGTCTTCATCACCTCATTTCTGTTGAGATCCTTCCAAGGATAAAAAAAGAACACACAGGAATTTTGTCAGCAAAACTGAAAGGCATGACTGACAGTACATCAGACCCAGGCAGTTTAATTTATTTTGAATAGCCCGGGCACACAAATCTGTATTTTGGAGGTCATGTTATAGCTCCAACAAGGTACATGTCCTCACATGCATCTGTGAAATGGAGACTAATTTAAAATGTTGTCTTAATGTCATGAACCCATGCACAGACCCTGGCATGCAGGAAACTCAAAATAAGGATTGACAACTATTACTAACACTGATTCTATAGGGAAAACAATGAAGAGACTTGATCTGATTTTTCATTATTAATTGATAGCAAAGAAACACAAATATACACATGTGCCTACACATGTCTAAAGGGAATAGAAAATAGCCATCCTTTTCAAAACAACTGGTAAGCCTCCAGGGAGATAGGCATTGAGCAATAACAACCAACAAGGCTATTTGTGAAGCACCTTACAAAGAGGTAGCTCTTGTGGAAACCAAAATGAATAGAATAGATTCTCAACCCTTGCTTTTCCTTTGCTGAAGAAACTTCAAGGTGAATGAAGAAAACGCTTCAAGCTGCTGCTTGCCATCAGGTGTGAAAGGCTCCTTCCTACTTTTGATAAAAGACAATCTGAGCACAGGAAAAGATAGTGGACCGAAGAAGAAAAACGCCAAATAGTATGTTCAACAAACTAGCTTTCAAAGCAGACAGATATTAAAGGTTGGAAGGGGGGTTATGCTCCATGTTATAGGAACCAAATTATTTTAAAAGCAGAACATATTAGTTGTATGCCTCTCTCTTTGGCTCATAAAACATGTTTGTAAACAGGGACTATTATTATGACCCTAAAACGTTCTGGTGAAATACTGTATTCATGCTTCATGACCAACCAGCCTATGGGGCAGATGGACACGAAGGGCATTTCTCAAAACTTGGCTTTCTGGTTAATCCAACACCCTTTTCTTCTCTTCCCAACTAGCACACATGCACTGGGAATCTCCTTAAACAAGCTCCCAAAGAAGACATATGGTGCTTACTTGCTAAGAAAGAGTGCTAACAAGACAAACTGAGAAGGAGTGAGGAGTGAGGGAAAAAGCTGACTGAATTTTTCAGTCCCATGACAAGGTGTGATTTTGGCTGGAGGACATGAAATGGGGCTAAAAACATGCCCAGAGGAGCTCCTCAGTACTCTTCTTTGGGCCCATCCCCTACAGGTAGACCAGCAAATCATACAGCCCTCCTGCCAGGAGTGGTTCCTTGCCACAGGCAACGGGTGGCTGTCTGAGGTCTCCTCCTTGGGGATAAGTAGGAGCCCCAGTGGAAAACCTTTGTAAGCTTAATTCCTTGAAAAACACATTCTCCACGGCCCTAAATCATCCAGGAATAGTGTCTTTTAGTCTTAGGAAGAAGAAAAACTCACTTTACTGAGTGTGTTTAGGAGGCAAATGGCTTGTGAAGATTTATAGAAGGTGGTGGGATATGACTGACTGTAAGAGTTGTACCAATGGCAAATTGAATCTTATCTTAAGGACCTGCTATAGTTAGCAGGCGGAGGCAGGCTGAGTATGCATCAGTTGGCTTTCAAAATATGTTATTTACAATACGCAGCAGATGTTCTTTGAATTCTAATGTGAAAATACAGGCTTTTATTTTTTACTGACAGACTAAAAAGTACACTTAATATAATAATCTTGCAAAGTCCAAAGATTACCTCACAGTTTGGAAAATACTATGTTGAGTCATTAGTCCCATTACTCAGTATTTTCAAAACTCACCAGATAAATATGGTATACTGAGACTTCCTGGTAACGACCTTCTATTTTTTGCAAAGAAGAACACAGCAAGGCTTCCCAGAAGCCTCAATTAAATCTGGAAAATGTTTCTAAAATATTCTGAAGCACAACACATGCACACATGCTGAAGTGTTTAAGATCTCTGCTCATGGATGAGTTTTTGCTGTCACTGGTTCTTAAAAAAAAAAAGTGTTTTCAATGGGCTAGGCAGTACAAAAGACTGAGGGAATACAAAGATCAGCAAAAAACACTTTCTGTCTTCCAAGGGCCTCAATGAGGAGGAAGAACGAAATAAATGGACACTTACATAGCAATGGGGATATGCTTAAATCATGATGAGTGTAGGATCTAGGAGGGCATCTGGCCAGTCATGAAAATGATCAGGCACTTAATCAAGTCATGGGTCAGAAAAAACTTTCCTAGGATGCTTCACCAAAGCAGTCAGGAAGCTCTCTATAGAGTGTGATGTGGCCAGGGAAGAGGTATCCAATGGCATGCTTTCAAGGAGGTTAGGGAGGAGTCAGGGATGACTGGAAGACATCTAAGAGATGTCAACATAAACATGAAAGAAGGAATTCTGGCTCTGGCATCAAACAACTTTCTTCATGCTCCCCATCTTGGTCAGTGTGATTTTTGCCACTTGTCCCCTTAGTGACAAGTTTGTTCAAAAGACTGAGTGAATACTCCTAGGAATCTACACTAAGAACACAAAAACATTAACTCAAGAGAGAGCCTAAACTGTTTTTTGCAGCACTATTTATAATATCCAAGAAATAGAAACAACCAAACGTCTCAAAACAAGATGCATGGATTAATAAGATGTGGTATATATCCACAGTGGAATACTACTCAGCAATCAAAAAAATAAGCTTATGTCATTTGTGGCCACAAGAATGGAGCTGGAAGGGATTATGCAAAGTAAGTCATAAGGAAAAAGAAAAATATCAAATGGTTTCATTCATATTGGACCAGAGAGAAATCAAAGTGTCAGAAAAAAAGACAAAACTTGCAAGCTGACCATAGATCTGAGGTGTACAGCAGGGAAAGGGAAGGAGAGAGGTCATTACAGGGGAGAGACAGGCACAAGGGACAGGAAAGATAGAGCATGGGTGCTACAGTGGTGGGAGAAATAAGGTGTCAACACCTGAGGGGCGAAAAATGGGATCTCTTACCAAGTCAAATTAACAGTTATCTATGTAAGAAATGTATGAAATGAGTAAGAAAATTAATTAATTAAAATATTAAAAAGGAGATTTGAATGAATAGTGCACATGAGAATATCTGGTTCAGATAGGCAGGTTCTCATTTGTTTCTGTTCTTATTCTGAGCGTTCTGCAAGGCCATGGTTTCCCCGGAAGGGTAAATTGCAGTTGGGGTTGACTTCCGTCCTACACATTGTTCAATATATACTTCGTAAAGATAATTCTTCAAGTTATTCAAAAAATACCTCTCACTGTGAGAGCGTAAACACCACAAAGGTATGTGTTGATATTAAATATCTAGATGTGCGGTCTTTTTGATATGAATTTTGCTGGCACTTTACTTGGTTCTAGCAGAATTATTCATTCAAAATCATAATCAACATGCTTGGAGCTTTTAAAGCAGAGTAAGACACTGGGCTGGATTCTGGGCACACAGAGTTGCCCTCAGTATTCTCACTGTATGGTGTGGAAAAGAGACAAACAAACACAATAATATGCTTGCTGATGTAATGACAGAGAACTCTTTCTAAGACAGGGGCTCTTAGCCTTGGGAGAAAATTTATACTACCTGGGGCTTTAAAGATGTATTGATATTCAGATTCTACCCCTAAAATGCTGGCTCAATTGGCCTGCACTTGCACAATTTCAAAGCTCCTCAGGTGAATCCAACATGCAGGGGAGGTCAAGACCCACAGTGTAGACTACAAAGTGGCTTTCTAAGTTGTTTGAATTGTCACAAAATGGTTTTAGAGTTATCAACACAGATACAGTGTTTCTCAAACTCAAGCATATTATGAGAATAGCCTGAAAGTCTAAGATCCCTAAAGTAGGCCAGGGGCTGGACTTTGTGTTTATGTAAGTGTTCAAGAGAATTTTAAGTCACAGGAAAGTTTGAGAATCTCTGTTCTAAGTTAACCTGGCTATAGCATAAAGAGAAGGAATAAAGCAGGTTATTTGACTTTTTGCAGAGGGAGACAGAAAGGAGGGAAAACCTTCCCATCTCACACCTCTTAGATTAGCATAGCAGCAAAATTTTGGCCTGTGTGTTCCTGTACTTGTGTTTGACAGAATGCCTACATCTTCAAACTTTTCCAACTAATTTTTTCATCATCTTTTCTCAATACAGTGATTATAATGCTTTAAGACCCTACAGAAGTACACAGTATTTTCTGATAGATCCCCAGGTTTTATTCTTAAAGTCACTAGGCATCAATTCTTTTATAAAGAAACTGTAGCTCAGGGACTTCTCTACAAACAAATGTAAGACAGAGAGTTGAAGCATGACTAGAAACAGGTTTTTCTGATTTCTAAATCTGACATTCTTTACATTTCAATACATAGTGTTCTTCAAAGTGTATCTAAGACCGACAGCATCAGCATCAACTGGACACATTTCAAAAGCGGAGAATTCTTAGACTCCAAACAAGTTCTACTGAATCACAAATTTCTGGTTGTGGTTCACCCAGTCTCCCAGAGTTTTCTGATGAACCACTGCATTTTATTTTTCTGTCTCTTGATGCACATCTTTTGCTTTCATCAACACTACAATTAAATATTCCATTTTCTAGTGCATTGGCAAATGTTTCAGAAACAGTGTTTCAGGAACAATGGCCAGTAAGAGGGAAATCTGTGAACTGGTGTGGACTTTTTGATAATTCTATAAAGCAATGAGAAAGCACATGTCCTTTTTTACCCCTAATTCCCTTGAGAAAGATTAGGTGGCTGTGATTGAGATGCAGCACTATCTAAAATATGCAAGTTCGTGTTTGCATTCTCTCAGATAGATTTCAGAAAAAAATTCTCTTCATTTGTAGGCAGTGAAGACTTGATGAATAATTCCAGCCTTTCAACATTGTACCATATACATA
>NW_004567125.1:4555118-4578165 GCF_000260355.1 Condylura cristata | reverse complement strand
TTTTTGCAGTGAAAAGTTACTGTGAAATAGAAAATGAAGTCTTTCACTGGTACCAGCCAAACCTACAAAGTGGCTCCTTTCTGATGAATTCATGAAAAATTTAATGTTATGAGAGAAGAGGAGGGTATTTACAATATCTGAGCTTAGCAAAATGAAACAGGCTGCCAAAGTATGATTTCTTTTTGGCTTCCACAGCACATGGCACACAAAATGTTTCTACAAAGAAAAAAAAAGGCAGATTTGGTTCTGAGTTTAGTGAAATATCATGATTTCCATTTGGCTGTTTTGCAGCAATTGCCTTTTTAGGCAACTCCACACTACAAGGAAAAGTTTGGAGTCCATTAGAGTCACCTAAGCTCCTTCCAACAGAATATGCCATTGTGAAAGAATGTCGGGCTAGCCCACCATGTCCACAACACCAGACAGGATTGTGGAATTGCCAGACTGTGCCAGCTACATATAATGATGGCACTACAAGATTTTCTGCTAAATTCAATTTTTCCTTGACTAACATTAAAAAAACTCAGTGAAAATATGTTCTTTTACATTCCTACATTCAGGTGGTGTCTGACAGTTACACAGAGGAGCCAGGGTAATCTGAGGTTCTCCATCTCATGAAAGGTTTAGTACATGGACAATGGGTCATTCCACATTTGAGCTACATTTGCTTAATATTGTTTTGATGATAAACAGAGATCAGACTATGAAATGGAATATAGCACACATTTAGAAGAAGAATCTCACAAATGCAGTACTAGAATGGTAACTTTTCTAGGCTCTTTTAGCAAAATATCCTACATCAACAGGGACAGGTTGTTGTCTATGAGCTCCACTTGAACAACAGGGAGTCAACACCACCTTGGAATACATTTGATAGTTAAAGAGGTTTGTTTTTAATTGCGCTTATAAAGCTTTTTCCAGTCTTGAAAGAAATAAAGCATGAAAAGTAAGATTTATTTTTCACAGGATAGCTCTTCAGATATTTAAAGACAGTCCACATGTCCCTTTATCTAGGCTCTGTCATTATCCAGTAAGCTAACATTGGTTAAGCCATTAGAACTCCAGAGACTACATAACCCTCATTTATAAACTGATAGATATTTGAATAGCTATCCCTATTTAACCCTACATAGCTATATGGAGGGTCAAATGAGATGAAGTACTTCAAAATGGTATAAAATATTATGCAAATGCAAGGCATTACAATGAAGGTGATGGGGGTTTCCTACAGTTCTCTTGAGTTTCCTTCATTTAAGCCTTGTACTTGGACTGATTGAAAATAATAATACTTTAGAAACTACTGAAAACTCTTGACACTGACACAGCACATATCATCCACAAGTTTAGTTTTTTACATCTTCAGTATTTTACAGAGGTTAGAACTTCATTCACCCAAGATCTATTTATTCATAATATACATTAAGGTACTCTACAACTGCTATAGGAATTTTAGCAATGAAAATGCTTAACACTTTGTTGGGAAATGGGTAAGACAAGCACATAAATAACTGAAATACAGCATAAAATGTTAACACTTCTTTCCCACCCCCTTGTATAAACATACACACACAATTGTGGAATTATAAAAAGAAGTCCTACCCTAAGAAGATTTTGTAGAAAAGAAAGTATTTGAAGGATGACACTGCTGTAATATAGGAGATCATGTTTTAACAAAAGTAAAGGAAAACTGAAGAACTTTCATTTTAGATAAACAAAGACTAGCAAAGGTCTGGGAATGACAACTGGTGGAGGAAAAAGAAGGAATGATTAGTGTTTTGTTTAGGCTAGAAGACAGAAGTGAAAAAGACTGCAAAATAAAGTTGAGGTGGAGTAAAGGTTTAAGCTATAGAAAGTCTTATAAGTTAGGCTACGGAATACAGGATGTCAGACTAAGGAATCTGAAAGTGTGTTGCCTAAGAAAAATGATGTAATCATCTACGAGTTGAAGGAGAACTGCTATTTGACAGTGATACATACAATGAAATGGAATAGAAATAAAATATAGTCTGGTTGTAGTCCAGGTAAGAGAAAAGGAAGGCCGAGACTCAGACAACAGCAATGAGAAATAGGACAATAGATGAAGAAATACAGCCTGGATAGAACAAAAGGGCTGTTACATGTCTGCTGGCTGCCATCTATTGCAAACAAGGAATTGAAAGAAGAAAAGAAGTCAAATGTTCAATCCTGGGTTACACTATGGCCAGCATTAGGGAAGACAGGATGCCTGCCAGAGTATGAGTTCTGTTTTGAGCAATGAGTCTAAGAAACTGGCTGGACATCCAAGTGGTGAAGATAGCTTTGGAAGTTGTCCACACTTAGGCACCAGATGGTGTTATGAGAGTGGGAAGGGAGAAAATAAAGAGACAGATAAAAGAGGAGGCATCCATATTTAGGAAGATTTTGAGTTTTGGAGCCAAAGGTAGAAGGATAATGTAGAAAATCACAGAAGCCAAAGGAAATGAGTGCCCCAGATGGAGGGATGGTCAATAGGATTCTGTGTTCCTTAAATGTTGTGGGGAATCACAGGTTACCCAACTTGACAAAAAAAAAAAAAATGATGTCATGGACCATGAGGAAAAAAAATTGATTAAAGTCAAAAGGTAGAATCATGACTGTAAGACGTTAGGTGGGAGTGGGTGGAAAAGCACCACCAGCAGTGAGAGCAAACTGTGCTTTCAAAAGGTTTGACAGTAAAGGGAATGAGAAAAATAGAATGGCAGCTTGAGGGGGCAGCAGGATTGAAGCAACTTTTCAGAAGTGTGAATTTTGAGTGTTTTCGCAGGTTAAAAGAAAATGAGGACAATCAAAGGCCAGGTTCTGGAAGAGGAAAGAAATAAAATAGAGGGCACAAATGGAGATGCTCACTTCAGAGACAGTGAGAAGAATACTTTTTTTGGAGATATTTATAAACAAAACTAGAATAATAACCAGTCACCCAGAATATTTCAAAATAAGCTAATCCATAGAGATAGAAAGTACATTTGTGGATGCCAGGAGTTGAGGGTAGAAAGAATGAATATTCTTTTTGATGTAAAAAGAAATGTTCTGAAATAGTAGGTGGTGATGGTTGCAAAGTATTTTAAATGACTGAGTGTACTAAACTATGTCTCATTTACTTAAAAGTATGAAATGTATATGAATCATATCTCAATAAAGTTTTACTTAAAAGAAAAGGTTTTTAAAAAAGATTTTCACAGGTACAGTTGATGATGGACAGTGGGAAAGTACGAAGATATGTTTCCCTTAAATATGTAAAAGCTCCCGGTTTTAAGTCTTTAAAAGAGTTCTGAAGGTTCCACAGACATCTATCTAAGACATCTTGAGTTTCTCAGAAAGATTCCCCAGGAATAATGTAGTAGAGGACATAGCACTTGCCCAGGGCAGCAATAGACTTAGTGGAATTCTGAGTCTCAGGACCGTGTTTTTCTAAATGCCTGCCATCTCAAAACCCGCAGACTGATTGACTCCAAACCACCTAGGGAATGTTTTTAAAAGTACAAATACCCAGGCTCAACTGTAGTCCTTATCATCTGAAATATCTTGGGATGTAATACCAAAGTCCATGCTTTTATGAAATCTTCCAAGTTGGCAAACTGCTGGGTCATGAGCAACCACACTGTTGAGTCAAAGAAAAAGCAAATAGCAAAACTGGCAGAGAAGAGGATGGGCCTTTGCTGGAGTGTGAAGAGGCACGTGTCTCTCTCAATGACCATGTCATGTCAGACTAACAGAAATAATACTTTTCGAAATATTGGCAGTCACTACTTATATTCCCAACAGCCTTCCCCTAGGTCCTTACATCCAGAACTTCCTGGGTATCATAAGGACATTTTTAGTCCGTTTTAGCAAAGTAATTCCATGGTCACAAGAATTCAGATGCTAAGGTATGCAGATTGAGCAGCACTGGTACTGGTTTAGTGTCTAGCAGAATGAAACTGAAATAATATTGCTGCCCAGTTGTAAATGCCCAATTTTTGAATTACCAAAAGTAATTACTAAAATATCAAAGTTATGAATTCTTGGAAACTAAGAAGGTAAAAGAAAAGCTACCTATTCCACACAAACTATGAACAGTTTTTGCCTTGATACTCCAAGTCATCTTCATTCCTTCCACATCTACCAGAATGCCAGCAGTCAAATAAGTATAAATGAAGTATGGTACCTGTCCTCATAAACTTTAAGAAACAAATCTCTGCAGTTCAGTGGGGGAAAGAGAGAGAAATTAATGATTAAGTGTTGTGAGGTAATTCTTGTGTCCAGATTGTAGGCGCCTAGGATCACAGGACGGACATCAGGTAGACAAGTGCACCATGACTCTGAAAGAAGATGAATTTCATGACAACCTTCATAACATGCCCTTCACCAGCCAAGTCACTGCATCTTGGTAAAAGAATGTGGCCTGAAACCAGTGCTGCGCAGAATTCTACCTGCCCTATCTCCCAGGTGCTGGTAAGCCACGTGTCTACCTTCCCTGTGGGAAAGCATCCAGGCTCAGATACCAAGTCCCTTTACACTCTGCTCAGGGACTTGATTAATATCTCATTCTCCTCCTGGAGACTAGAGGTGAAATGAAAAAAATAGCTTCTCTTTATGAAAAAGATCAGGGACTTCTGCTCAGAGGCTTGTCTGTCTGCTCTCCAATACCAAAGCAAACTCTCATTCCCTTTCAAGCTCATATTAACAGGCTAAGGAGAGAAGCTTTGACATTCTCCATTGACATCCCCAGGAGCATTTTTTGCCAGTTGTATTGAACACGAAGGCATAAAGGAAAGACCTCAACACTGAAGGCTGTTTCCCTGCACAAACCATCTCTTGGCATAGTCGATGCAGCACACAGCTGCCTGGAGCTGCGCTGGAATGGCAATCATCTTTGTGTGGTATGACAGCAGTGGTATTTTGCTGTAGGCCCCAGCTTCTGTTGAGATGGCAGAAGGAGTGGCCTGTCACCCAGAATTACTTCTCAGATCCCAATTACATGTTTCAAAAATATCACCTATTAAGACCCAAACACTTTGTTTGCTGGTTGCAGCCCTTTGAACAGGTTACCATGGATTTATGCTGGCATAATGGGCCTGCATGATGTATGTTCCCTGTCAGTGCTGAAACAACAGTCAGTGCGTCTGAGCAGGCCCACCTGCCAAGCAATATGTTCTCAATCCCTCAGGCAGAGCAGTGCACTGCTCGGCTAAGAAAACGTCCCCCCACTGAACAAATGGCAGAGCCATGGAACACAAGCAACCGTGAGCGCATGCGCACAGATCACAGGCACAGGGCAGGGGCAGGGGGAGGGGCAATGAGGATATTCCCGTCAAGCTTCGCTTCGCAGTGACAGGGAAAAAATCTCATAGTTTTTCTTCTTCCTCCCCCCACCTCAGCCACCCCTTTCCCCTAATGATGTAGCATAGGCTGTTAATCGTATACATCATTAGCACAGGTGGCTGGAAGTTGGCTAAGGGATGAATGGTAAACTGACTTCTGAAGCCGAAGATGGGGACTAGATAGGAACAGATCTGGGAACAATGCAGAACTGACTTGACTCATGGTGGTTAGTATTTTGTTAGTGTACAGAAACACAGTCTGATGGAGATCCCACTTCACAGAGGAAACGAGGCAGCAAGCAGCAAGTACTAAGAAGCTTGTTTCAAGGCATTGGCAGCTCTGAGAGCTCACCACCATCCTGCTTTTGCTTGTCATATAGAGATGCCCCTAGACAGAGAGGCAGGTTCACCCTTTCGGTGGAAAAAAACAGACTTGTCAAGCACAGACACTGGGGTTTTTGGCTGAGAATGCTCTGGCTAATTAGTGATAGCATGAGGTCTGTGCTGCAAGAATGCCTCAGAGACAGAACAGATTCTGCTTTTAGCTACTCGTAAGATAGAAACTACAATGAATGTGCTGCTTTCTAAGTGAATAAGCTCTCTACAGATTATGTAACAAGGAACAATGAATGGCTTTCTTGCAGGCAATGGAGGCACAATTCTGTTCAAAGCAATAATAATAAAAGAAAACTACAATTTTACTCTGGATTTTAGGTCAATCCCCTCTAACCTCTTTTCACGATCTGCAAACATTTTTCCAGTCCTGAGCCGCATGGAGTGGTGTGTCACAAACAGTTACTATCAAGGTCCAGGCCAGCCTACTCATTGCTATTTCACAAGGCTGTGTTAAGCACATAGTGCAGAAAACACCCTAAACAACCTTCTCCCTGCACCTCCTAATGAAGTGAGGAAGGCAAGGTAAGAATCAAACAATCAAAAGAAAAAAAATACAAAACCCTGTGGCAACTGAAAAATCACGCTTTAATTTCCCATTGAGTAGCATTAGTGGACATTAGATTATACCAAGAGAAAATGATCAAGGTAGAATTTGATCTTATTTATTTAAAAATGTGTATATGTGTGTGTATCAGAAATGTTTGTATATACACAAAGAGGTCTGGAGGGATGTCCAAAAAGAGGTATCTCTCAGTGTGAGATTTCAGATCACTTTCACTTTCATTACTCTTCTGTACATTTTATTTCGCTAGGATGTGCAGTTTTATGAAAATCCATAGATTTACTGTAATAAAAAAGAGAATAACCACAATGCAATATAGTGAGAGATAATACAAAGAAAGGAAGGGTCACAATGATAAGACTGAAAAATATGTCTTAGAATAGACAGCGAGTGTGATATATGCAGAATTTGATGATGAGGTGGGGAGTGAGCGAATGGGTAGCTAGAAGAGCAAGTGCAGTTTTGGGGACCGTCCAACCGGCAGCCAAGAGCCCATTTTGGCTAGAGAAATACAAACACCAGTAGAGGAGAAGTAAAAGAAGTTGAGAGGAAGGTTGGAGCTCTGCTATTAATAGTGCTCACAAAGAACAGGAACATGTGTGTGAGAAAAATTAATATAGCAGGGGAGGCTAGGAAAGATCAAAACGGGGGACAACAGGAGCTTGAGAGATGAGTTAGAAAGCTATTGGAACATTCCATAAAAGAAGTGACGAAACAATATATTTAAAAGATATAAGGAAAAGACAAGTTGTCAGAATTTAAGACACTGAAATTTGTTGTTCTAGCAGTTCAGCAGACGAACCAAAGATGATCTCCCACCATAGGCAGAAGACAGAGATAATATGGAGAACATGGTCTCATAGCCTTGATGATCTTGAGGTATGTTCATTATATGCAAGGAAACTACTAGGCAAAGGAGTGTGGATTCAGTAAGAACACCGGCCCTGGGAATCACTTATCTGGGTTCATAATAATTGACATTAGTAGAAACTTAGCTCTGTGAGGGAAGATTCTTGGTCCGTCTGTATCAGGGCTATAATGTCTACCCATAAAACAATGCTGGCATATGGTGGGAATTTCCAAAGTATTTATTAAAAGAAGTAACACTGACATTGAAATTATTAAGTCAACAAGAGAGCAAGGCGAAGAGCTGAAATCAGACCGGTGGAGAGAGTTAGCAGGTGGGAGGAAGAGAAGTCAATATGACAAAGGAGAAAGGTGGAACTAGCTTTAATCTTACAAGCCTGCTACAGGTGATAGTCTCATACTTTCTCATACTTTCTTTGGTTGATATTCTAAAGTTTTCTGAAGTTGTTTTAATATTTAAACAGGAGAACTGATGAGCTTTAAAGGCTCCAATCTAGGTTCAGAATCCTGTGATTCACTCATCCTTGATTTAATTTTCATTAGTAAATTTTTTTTTTCATTTTCTGAGAGCCAGAAAACTTCTCTTCCTAAACTGTTTAATATTGTATTTTTCTCATAAATAAGTTCACTTGACCTTTACTGAAGGATAATCAACACACAGTGAAGTTTAGCACTCAGTTTGCACAAATGTATGCACTGTTACTGGCCTTCCAATCAAGATGTTGGCCCTTACCATACTGAGTTGATTTTGATTTCTTTATTACAGCATTACTAAGAAACCACCTGTGCTATCCTCATTCCTCTTCTTTTTCTTATCAATATTTCATTGATAAAGTAATAATATAATCAATAATTTGCAGATGTGTCATTCTGATGGTTATCTTAGAATATTTCTTCCTCAAATTTCAGTATATTCCTCATGTAATAGATAAGAAGTTCAACTAAGAGTCTTGGACCAATTCAAACATTATTTATGTGGTATCACTGCCAGGTCTCTAAGAGAAATCAGGAATCTAACATCTCTCTCGTTAAGAGGTATTTATCCTCTGCTCTTCTATATTAATGATTATTTGATTATCTTAGGAGCAAATACTTAATTCATTTTTTTTTAAAGATTTTTTTATTTGCACATACAGAACTGGGATACAGGCCAGAGGCTCAGGGGCGGTGAGAGGCTTCACCAGACACAGAGTGGGGAGCAGAACAGGCAGATCTACGAAGTACACTGCTGAGGGAAGCAGCGGGCGGGTCAGGAGAGCTCTGCCACACCATGTGGTCACCTCCGGGGCAGGCGGGAATCGAACTCATACGGAAGTGGTTTTAGCTTCTCAGTGCAGTGCTTTAACCCACTGCGCCACCAGGGAGGGCCACTTAATTCATTTTTAACCAAAGATAAATGTGCATGATAGCATATTTTTAAAAACATACTGTTATGTTTTAGGCTAGATTTAAATATTTCTTTGGTTGGGTCATGAGACTGTGGCTTTTGAATCATCTGGACCCAAACACTATTCAGCTGACTTTGGCTCCTTAGAGTAGGTAAGAGGAGCTCTACTTCCTCCTGCTTTTAATCAGATACAATTTGATATTTACCCCTTTCTGACACCTGGCTCTGACAAAGCCCATGGGTGCCAGTTCAGGTTGGGCTGCATCCCTAACCTTGATGGGTCTTGGACGTGACATTTCCCCCAGGCTTAAGTTCTGTGGGGTCACTTTGGCTCTGCTTTTCCCACCTTTCAAGAGGCAGCCTTCCCAGTCATAAACCCAAGTCATGGACTGGAGCCCTCCCCTGAGATCACAGCCATGGATGTGGTCCTGGCTCTGCCAGAGGAAGGGGGGACTGCTTTTGTGGTTTGTGTCAGACGTCAACGCTGGAGGCTGACTTCCAGGCAAAGACTCCAACACTCAATTTCTACCAAAACAAAATAAAAATCAACACATATAACTAAAATGACCAAACTCTGTCCTCCTGATACTTAAATAAACAATTCTACCTACACTTAATTTTAAGTACTTTTGGTCTTTATATGAGCAAATATTATACTATTTGCATTAACTTTGGTTGATTCTGGAGCCATCTTAATCAGAAAAAAGGAGAGAATGTAATGTGTGCCAAATACTTAAGTCCTTGCTCAAGTCATATGTTACACTAAACCAGTGCAAAGTTTTCTAGTGCTTAAGAGTTCCAGTAAAACTGCACAGGAGAAGTCAATGAATCAAACATCAATATGTATTTACAGAACCACTTCATTACTTACTATTTCTATATGGTAAGTCCAGACTTGGATAATTCTAATCTAATAAATTGGAGTCTTGTCTCTTTAACAATGATTTGGGTTTGGTCTAAGTATTTTCTACATATTAGCCACTTCAATATAGTAGCTATTTGGCCTCGGTACAACAGATAAACCAGGGAAAACCTCTCAGTTCCTACCTGTGTTAAGAATACAATGCTACACAAGACTGGTTAAATGGGACTTCCCAGGACACCTGAAATAAATGTAATAAGGTACAAAGACACAGAGATGAGTAACTTCAGACTGCAGAGGATCAGGCTGCAGGCACAGGCCAGAAGTGAGGACAGGTAAGCAGTAGTTCCTCAACCATGCTGCCCAAGGGTATGAAGCCCCACTGGAGCTTCAGAGGCAGGGCTGCCCTGCACTGAATCAAGTATTGGTATAGGAGGCAACAGCCAGTCCCAAAGCCCCTGGTTCATGACTTCAGGGAGGTGCATGACCCCCCACCCCCCACAGTGCTGGTTCCCAAGCTGTGGCTACCTCCAGCTGCAGGCAGTATGGAGGCCAGTGAGTTTGGTGCCTGGATTGCACAATGGAGTGATCAAGTGTAAGTATGAGCTGACTGACAAATGGTCCAATCGGCTACAGGATTAAAAGTGGTACAGTTAGATTTATAGGTAGGGAACCCTTGTAAGAGAATATAAGGCAGGGCAGGATATGACTCCTGTGCTTGCTGACACACGTGGTTCCTGAGAAAGACCCCACTCCTGACCACTGAGGAAGAAAAAGAAGCATCCAGAAGATCTCCAAAGGAAAAAGAAAAGCTTCACAGAAAAGCCAAGGAGCTTCGCAGAGGTGGGGTCCGCAGCACCTGCCTCTGACTTCACCTGAAAGAAGCAGCAAGTGCTCCATGCCTGGTGTCTCAAAGAACTATCTGCTTTGGGTGTGGGTTTATAACTCACAAAGAGCTGTAACACTAGCGTATCTGGCACTGTTGCTGCAGCTGCTGTGGTGTCATCTCTGGGACCACACCTGTGAGCATCTCCAGCTATAGTGAGTTGCAGCCTGGCTGGCAGCCTGCTGGCATGCCACGTGCTCCAGGCCCTTGTTGACTGGACAGTGCCATCTTGGATGAATGGCTTTTGTTTAGGACTTTTAGACACTGTGAATACTATTTGAGGTGAGAGAGCCCAGCACTTGTGGCCTTAAGATTTCCTTGTTTCCCGTTTGTTCAATAAACCCCATTGTTGTTCTTTGAGTCTTGTAGTTGTGCACACGGGTAAAGAACCCATAGACAGTGACTTGTCCTCTATTAGGCACTGTCCTTTTGAGTAACTATAGCCCCCCACAGCCCTGTTTCAGAGTCTCAGGCTGTCCTCTGAAATGATATAATTTTATAAATCTAATGTCTCTTCCATATGATAGTTCTTTAGTTATAAGATATCCAGACTTCATGTAAGAGTTGTGGGATTTCAAAAATTATTGAAGGTTACAGTGGTGAAAAATATTACATGAGAATGTGGCTTATTCGTATCTACTTAAGCATAAAAGTCAAAATATTCATAATAGGAATAAAAATGTTTTAACAAAATCTAGTTAGCCCACATAATGTTTAGATTACAGTTTAAAACCTAGATGTTTTTTTTTTAAAAAAAGATTTATTTATGCATACAAGAACTAGGGTATAGGCCAGAGATGAAGATTCACCAGAGACAGAATGGGAAGCAGAACAGGCAAATCTACTGAAGTACACTGCTGAGGGAAGCAGTGGGCAGGTCAGGAGACATCTGCTATGCCATTGGGTCACCACCTCCCTGGTTGCGGATCGAACTCAAGCTGCAGAGGCTGTGTCATCTTCATAGTGCTGCACTTTAATACACTGTGTCAACCAGGGCCCAAAATCTAGATAGTTTTTGCTGTACATATTTATAGCTTTTATCATTTGTCTACCACTGGGTTAAATCTTAATACTTTATGTTTATATAGCACTTTAGAACTTGCAAAGATTCTTACATTCTGTACAACTAGATTGCGAACTTCAAGAGTGTCAAGCCATGGAAATGATAAACCTTTTACTAGCTGTGAACTCTTCTAAATGACTTCATGGCATTGTTATGAAATTTGGTTTTAAAATTTCACTTTGGAAAATTGAAAACTATTCAGGAGATGGATGGTGGTGAGAATTGTTCAACAATGTGACTATACTTAGCACTGCTTAACTGTATATTTACATATTGTTAAAATGGTAAAATCTATGCAATGTCTATTTTAAGACAATAAAAACTATAAATACTGCGATGGCATTCCAAAAGACTGTAGGCTTTAAAGAAGTATGAGGCACTTTCCCTATACCAGAGGTACTTAGCAATTAATTAGGAAAACAGAAAAGAAACTAAAAAGACAAATACCAATTCAAAGTGTTCTAATTAAGGCAACAAGCAAACAGATGAACAAGCATCCAGGAAGCTACAATTTGCCAATGATGTTATCCAGTTGGTCGACATTATCCATATTTACATATGACAGTTTTGGGTCTAGTCATGGATAAAGACAGTGACCTGAAGTTTATCTCAACAACATTCAATAACAGAGCATGACTATTAATGCTAAAAATCAAGAGGCTCCCAAAGACACTTAGTGACTGACAGCTTCATCTCCTGGGCATTTTATACTTCATCATGCAAACACAGACAATGTGAAACAGTTACTCTAATTAAGCACTTCCTTATCCTCCCCTAGCAGAACTGCGTTCAAGATAAAGGATAATGGCACTAAATGAACAGGTTAATTAGAGACAGCATTTACCCCTGCAGGCCTTCCACAGAAACACCATTTCACACCATTACATCACACAGGAGAGCAAGGCTCTAGGGATGGGCTCCTGAGACAGCCAGTGACCAGCAGAGAACAAAAGCAAGCAGTGGCAAGAGAGAAATCCTGCTGGCATATAGGATATGACACTCATCTAAGATCTGCCCCTGTATTTTTCTAGGGCACGGATGGGCAAACTACAGCCTGCAGGCCAAATACAGCTTGTAAGCTAAGATTAGCTGTTGCATTTTTAAAGTGCTATTAAAAAGAAAATAGAGAATATAAACAAAGGCCTGCATTGTTGCAAAGACTAATATTTATAAATATCTAGCTCTTTGTAGCAAAAGTTTGCCAACTGCTCTCAGAGACAGGTATTAGGCAATGTGTTCAATTCCAAAGAAAAGTGCAAAATGTTCAGGAGAATGCATTGAAACTCCAGCTCTGTCAACAGCTGTCATTCTACAAATGTCTTACTTGATGCAGTATTCAACTCTTTTACGAGAAACAAAGGTAAACTATGGTGATCCATGAAAAAAGCAAGAAATCTGAGCAATGTGTTCATGCATACAACTTTTTTTTTTAAATAAGAAAACTCTGACTTGTATTCTCCTCCTTTCTCACCTCCCCTTCTTCAACTTGCTCACTATTTCAAGCTTGAACAAGTTCTTGTGAAAATATTATGATTTAAGGTGGTGCCTGCTATCATTCCACTGGTTTGGGGGGTTGTTTGGGACTTAGCTTTTAAATAGGTTACAAGCTGAAACTTGGCAGTGAGAGACTTTCAGAGTAGGCGCCAATTGTATGTAATTTAAAATAGTCAGTTTAGAATTTGTTAGCTCATAATAGCTCAGAAAAGAAAGCAAACCTCAACAACCTCACCTAACTGAAATGCTTGTATTCTGAATATAACTCAGTGCTCATTCAGAATCTGCCATTAATTCAGCTGATGTTTTTCTTCCCAGAATAATAAATACCTTCTTCAACTGAAATGTGGGATCATTACAAATAAAAATATTGTTATTGACAGACTGTAAGTGGATTGCAAATTTACTTTGCCTTATTGGAAGACCCATGAGGGGAATGACCATAACTTATGCTTTCTCTACATTTCATTCTGTCAAGATGGGCACAAAATAGGCACTAAAAAATTCTTGTTTAAGAAATAATGAATAGCCAATACAAAGAATAAAAATGAGTGAATGAGACTGGCTCACATTTGCCAGATATACATATTTTAATATAGTTGCTGGCAAAAACTAGAAGTTTCTTGGCTCCAGGCTGAGGCTCTAAGGCTCAGTGACCTCCAATAGAACTTCAACACAAAACCAATCATACTTCTAATTGCTTTGGTCTCTTACATCCATGTGATCTGGAGATGGCAAAAAAAAAAAAAAATCCACCTATATCCATTCTTTGCTTCACAAATATTTCAATCCTTAAAAAATATTAAACCAGTATGGAATCTTTTAGACAGACCTTACTCCTCTGAAAGACTATAAGCTCACTGTGCAGAGATGTGTGTTCCCACCTAGATTATCATGAAAGAGCTGAGGAAAGGAGCAGGAGCACAGGACACTCGTAGGAAGGAACAGCTATACGCCTGAGTTACAGCAGCTGTTCCCAAGGGCTGATGTCCTGTTGGAGTTGCACTGGATCTCCAGATGGTAGTTTGTTTAAGGTGTGTCTGCCTCTTCTACTGTATAGCCCAACTGACTGTATGTGCACAAAGGACACACAAGTAAACAAACATATGTACACATAGGGCAACCTTAACCTTAAAGACGAATCTGATCTTGGGAGGAAATGATGTCTTCTAGGGTTACATGAGGATAAAAACTTAATTTACCTTAAGTGGAAAAGATTTCACACTGAAAAGGAGTAATGCCCATGTCATTCACTTTTTTTCACTACATGAAAATCTTTAAAAAGGGAAACATACCAAATAATAGGCTACATCACTCACCCCAGTAAAACTATTCCCCTTTTAACTTTTTTTTAAAAGCTAGTCCTTGGTGAACACTGATTTTTTTTTTCCCATTGACTACACATCAAACTAATGTTACAAGCAATTGACTGCAAGTTTGTCTAACAGCAAGACATCTCTTTAATTAAGTGCCTTTTTTTTTATTGGAGCTGACAGGCAATACATCTGTAGCTTCTCAACTGATTACATGAAGCCTCTGTAATTATAAGGCAGTTTGTAAAGAAAACATACAACAATCTTTATAGGTTTTGTGGAAAAGAAATCCCAGAAAAATTTCAATAAGAAGATACTCATTTCATTAATGAAAAAATCCTGTACTTTATGTAACTTTTCAAAATGAAATTCTTGAGGCACTGCTTATCATTCCCTAAGGTTCTCTCTGTTGTAATATAAACATTCTACTTCTAGGAATTTCTCTAAAGAAATAATCAAGTATGTACAAAAAGACATATATGTATGTATATATGCATGCATGTATGTAGCATTTATGCCCTTACTTGGTGTTCTATTAGGGAGCTAGCTCTGGGAGAGGGGAGACCGGAATGGGCATGACAAGAGCCCATTTTCTAGGATATCAGTTATTTCTTCATGCAAGCTTAGAGGAATATCATCATGGATGACGTTCACAGAGGGTCATACAATAACTATCAAACAGTAGGGGTAGATACAGCTGGCTACATGGGACAGTAGGGCTCTATGTTGATAGTAGGGAAATGATGGCTGTATTTATACACGGGCCCATGGTCCCAGTAGACTGGGGACTTCTCAAAGTTTCAGGATATGTTCTTGCAGCATATCAGAGACTAGGTGATGAGTTCTGAATTGATCCCGAGCAATGGGGAAGCATTACTGGGGACAGGCAGAACCTCCCTCATGGAGGCAAAAACAGGTGACACCATTCACCTTGCACTTCTCCAAAAGCATGAGGCCGGGCTCAAACCACCAGTAGGTAGGTTACACTGGAGTATTGAAGGACTCAGGATCTCTACATTCTTGGTGCTCCAAAGTGGGAACTGTGTACAGCAGATCAGTAGTCCCCTGGTTCCCAGGTGCTAAAGCAACTCCTTTATCGTGGTATAATTTAGGACAGTTGTGCCTCAAAGTTTGGCCACGTTCTCAAAGCTCAACGCCCTGCTCACAAGGAGCCATGTGGCACCAAAGAAGGGAAAGAACATGCACCAAAATTTAAACAAAATAGACTTAGTGCTTCCATACCTAAAATGGATTAAAAACTCTAAATAAAATTTTATTTCAATGGTAAAACATAGGTCTCCGAAAGCACAGTGACATCACAGAATACATACACAAGTGTATTATATAGTCTTTAAAAATGATATTGTAGACTAACTTCCCCATATAATTAATGTTCAGTGAAAAAAAGATGAACTCTGAACAGTATATAAGATTCTAATACACTTACTATCTGTGAGTAGAAAAAAAGACTAGAAGTTTATAAAAAACAACTATGCTACCTTATGAATATGGGGAGGAGTTATACGAGTTATTTTTTCTTTTCTATGTGCGCTTTACATTTCATGTAATTTACCTACTTTGTAATAAAACATAGATATTTTAGAAGTATACTGAGGAAGAAGCTTCTCCCTCAGGTCTTAATTAGATGATAATCTAGATCAGAACTGTCCAGAAGCAGTCAAGTTCTTAACTATGATGACTGCCTGCTAACACCAATTCCACCTTCTCGAGATTATTGTGAGAACAAAAAAGAAAAAGGGAGTTTGGGGAAAATGCCTATTCTTGCATTTATAAACAAGCAAATTCTCAGTAGGAGGAGGAATCATTAAAAAACAACCAAACACACACACACACACACACACACACACACAAATAACCACCCTTGTTATCCAATACTCACATCGAAGAGGTTTTATATCCACACATTTTAAGAAACCAAGAGGGAGCCATAAACCCAATTCAATTTAATTGGGTGCTCTCTTGACAGAATTGTTATTAATAAGATTGCATTGTACAAACCTCCCTGAAATCCCAAATGCTGCTGACTACACTGGCAAAAACATTTAACATCCAGCACACAACATGCAGTTGTGTCTGCTCTTCTGTCCTGGCCCCCTCCCACAGACCCTTCATCCTTCTTTTCCCCCTTCCCCTTGGATTCTCAAATCAAAGAAAAAGCTTGTCTTGAGCAACCTCCATAAATTATTCACATGATATTACAGTGTATGTCAGCAATCTCACAGTGTTTAAAAAACTTAACTACAAGCCAATTAAAATGTAAACTGAGAAAGACGGATGGAGCTGGTTGCTCTGGTGTGAACTTGAGCAGCTCATAACAATATGCACTACAACTTCCAGACCTGCTAATTTGACAGCTACTTTCATCAGCAGAGCCGCCCCCTCCCCCCATGACTTCTTCCTCTTCTTTTTAATGTACTGCTTCTCCCAGGACAAATGGTTCTCTATCTTTCCACATTCAGCAGATTAGTCCCTTGGGCCTTACAACCAGCCCAAATATTCAAAGTGGAAGTTATTAATAAGGGTTTGTTTCTTTTCCTCCTTGTTTTTAAGGGTGTGTAATATACCCCTCACATTCTTTACGGGTTGCAGTTTATTGTAAGAGAAATAGTTTAAAATTAAAAAAAGAAGAAGAAAAGGCCAGCAATGAGAAAGGCCAGGAAATCTGAAAGCTAGTTAAATGGAGAGAATGCTATTAAAACTAAAATAGTTTCCTTAAATTGTTCCATTTTTCCATTGCTTCCATTTTTCTGTGATGCATGCCACACCAAAAGGCCTATATGCCTTACTTAACCTTACAACTAAGACATTAAATATATGCAACATATTCTTTGCTTCTGAGATGAAGAGAAGACCTTTTCTACCACACAGTTTTGAGCAGTTCTATTAAAACAGAAATGGGGCTCCTTAAAACTGATCCTAGCACATTTTCTACTACATCCATCCTCTCCATTTACTTTCTCCTAACATTACATAAGAAATCTCAGTCTGCAAGGAAATCAAAGCAGACAGGTGCTGGAAGTTAAGTCAGATCACTAACATTTCTACATGCCCACCTCTTCTTTATAGAATATGCGTTTTCATTTTCTGAAACTATGCAGCTCAAATTTAAGCCAGGGACATCTGTTCTCCCAAAGAAAGGACTGAAAAAGGACAATTTGTACTTCCAACATTGGAAATCTGCTGCTGATTTAATGCAATAACATTCCTCTACAGTTATCAACCTTTTCAGATTTGTGACTAGCTCTACAATTTAAGCAGAAGACACAGCGGTCCTAAGTCCCTACAGAGAATAAAAAATACCTTAGTCAGAGAAATTGCTGACTTTATGGTAATGAAAAATCACCTTGATCAATCTATTCTCTATCATCTGAATACATTGGGTCAATTAGCAAGGTCAGAGTTAACGTGCAGATAACATCTGTTCAAATTAATATAACCTCAAAAATGCTTGTACTATGAATCAGCTACTAGGATAGCTATTAGTCATCCACACAATAAAACTAATAGACTTAAATAAACCAACCAATGAAATATTTCATTACTTTTAAATGTGCCACTACATGCTGAACTCCAAAAAGTGGATATAATGTGAAGTAAGCAAATGCCTCATGGCTAGCTAATATAAGTGGAAAATAAACAAAGTAATTCAACTCTTTGACCAAACTGTGAAATTAGAGGTTTAACTGGGATACATGAGTCAGTTAATTTTATAAATGAATGCTAGTTGTTTGCTATTGGTTAGAGAGAACTATGCACACTATATTTTGGATTAAATTCAGTAAGTAGGTATCTCAGAAAATCTTGTAAGTCAAAAAAAAAAGGCAGATGGGTATGTGAGTAGTCAAAAAAAAATTGATTCTACTAGTTAAATCTGCTGAAGTATTTACATCAGTGCTTTTCAACCTTCATTCTGCTTTGGAATCAGTGGGGAAATATTTTAATAACACACATACACAGACTATATCCCTGGATATCCTGATTCAATTAGCAAGGGGCAGGTATATGTAAGTTTTTGCCAAGCATCTCTAATTTAAAGTTTACAGGATTGAAAAAAAAAATGCTGATGTGATCATTAATAGTAATCTCCATTACAATGGAACAGGGCTACAGTACAGACTACACAAACATAATAGACGATTATTCAACTCCCTCTAAACTTTGGCTGCCTGGAATCTTCCCTCTAGACATCAGTCTCTTGATATTGCTTTTGGCAAGATTCTCAGGAACTTTCTATTTTATGCCTTAGTTTTGAAACTATGACTCTGGATTATGGAAATACAGCTCAAAACCACAATGAGATACTTCATCCTCACCAGAATGGCGATAATCCAAAAGATGAAGAACAATAAATGCTGGCAAGATTTGCAGATTTCAAACCCTTATACACTACTGAGAAAAATGTCAAGTGACACTAACACTTTAGGGAATAGGCTGGAAGGTACACAAACGGCTAAACTGTATGATTCAGCAATTCAACTATTAGGTATACACTTAGGAGAAATGAAAACTTATTTCCATATAAAATAGTGTCCCTGTGTTGTTCACAGAAGTAATATTTATAATAGTTGAAAAGTGGAAACAATTCTAATATGTAATAGTTGATGAATGGATAAATAGAATGTGGTCTATCCAATTCAATGAAATATTAGTAGGCAATATAAAATAACTAAATCGTGTACATGCTACAACATGGAAAAACTAATGAAAGAAGTCAGCCACAAGGGTCACAAATTCTAAGATTTATATAAGATTTCCAGAACAGACAAATCTATAAACTAAAATGTAGTGACTGCCTAGGCTGGAGGTTTGGGGGTGTAAGGGAGGAGGGAAGGAAGTGACAATCAAAGAAGCAGGGCTTCTTTTTTAAGTAACAGAAATGCTCTAAAATTAATGCTGTGATGAAGCAAAGCCGTGAATACACTAAAAATAGTACACTTTAAGTGGAGAATGATGTGATATGCGAATTCCATCTCAATAAAACTATAAACAAACAGAAAAAAAAAACAGAATTAAGGAACGTGCTTTGATAGCTAACTTGGCAGCCCATCTAGCTTCAGTTCTCTTACCAGGGCTGAGGTCTAGCTCTGTCACTGCCCTGTGACAAACTTCTGCTATTGATAAGATCTTTTGGACCCCTTCCTTTTGGCTTGAGGTCCCAATATCTCCTAGTTTTCCATATCATATTATCCCTTGAATGTCCAGTGGTATCTCAAAAGACTAAGACCTGGGACTTTATTCAAAAAATAACAGAAGGTGATTACATTCTTAAGGGGAGCAGCTTAAAAGTATACACCTGGGTTATGATGAAGCTTTTTATCTGATCTCTTTCAATTGTACATTCTTCCCAGTCTTTCTAATACAGTGGTAATTAGGCTCCACCATGCTCATTCGACCTGGGGTACCATAATTCCACCATTAATCCTTTCCTCTTCCTTCTGACCATTCTATACAAACCATTTTCACAAACCACTTTCACGCCTACTGTTAGATCTATAATCACACCATCACTTTTGTACCCTCCCTTCTACATGCTCTAGTTTTAGTCCTATCTGTTCCATGAAGCTCTTTACCAAAATTAATTAGGGAATAAATTAAATGTATTAAATTAACCTCAAACTCATATCTTAAGCTTATCCTCTGATTAAACTCTATTCCTTGGGAGCAAATGAAGTCATAATCTTCTCTTTATTCTACAATGTCAAAGTGTTAGACCAGCAGCATACATACTTACAGAATGACTGATAAAAGTAAACTCAGTTTTATTTCCAAGGACTGATGTACAACTGCTCTTGCATATTCTCTCTCTGCAGTGGTTTCCTTTCCCATTCCAAAAAAAAAGTCTGCTCTTTGTGCATTTCCTTTTCTCCAGGCTATGTGCTGTTACAGTAGAAATCACTCCCTTGGGAAAATTATTGATGGGCAGCTTCTAATTTTAAGCTACAGCTGAACTAAGAAACTGAATCGCAGCTGCAGTACCATTTCATTCTGCATGGAGCCCTAATGATAAATATTTAACTAGAACAACTTCCTTTTCCTTTGCTGTTATGTCCTCATTTAATTATTTTAACAAACGGCTGTTCCAAACATTTACCACTCTTGTCAAACCCCTAACTACTCCTGGAGGATCATATTTTTGCTGCTTTCTCGCTAAGAAAATAGATGCCACCCTTTCCTTCTGCACATTTACCTATGCCTGTGGCTTTCCCCAGTTTTCTCGTCATTAGCCCTCTCCATTCAACATTTCTCATTCTCTCCAAATTCTAAGCACTAATGTGGCCCCTTGAGGTTGAATGTGGTCATTAGATTTGCTCTATGGTAACTGAAGATGTGACATACATATGCCCCCAATCTGAAAACCTGTTCAACTCTCATGAACACATCTACTATTCTACTTTGCTTCTCCTTCAAACCAGGACCTCTTTTTCATTTCCCATCACTTGCGACATTAAGAGTTCATTCATTGTCTCCACTCTCAACTTTTTTCTTATGTTTTATTCTCTTTTTCAATTCTATACAGTTCTCACTCTTGTTATCTCACTGAAACAGCTCTTGCTAGAGATAAGTTCCCTGCTAGCTGGCAGACTTAGTGGTCTTCAGAAGAGGCACATCTTTCATATCCTATTTTACTGAATAATACACTTCTATTTTCTGTAAACTTTTTTTCTTTAGCCAAACTATTCTTTTTTAAGTCAACCTTTTCTCATTGTCAAGTAATACCTTTGTTTCTCTAGCTGGATATTCTTGGAGTCATAGCTAGTAAACACACTCAAGCCTATGTTCCCAATCAATGATTTCATAAATCAGATTTCAAATCCCAGCTTTTCGGTCAGTTGCCAAAGTTCTCCACTTAATATATCTCATAGGTTCTTAAATTCAGTATCTCCAAAAAGATCTGATGTACTCGTTATTCTTACCCACACCACAATCCTTCCTCTGTAAAGCATGTCATCATAAAACTGTCTTCAGGTTTAAGTGTAATCCTTCTTTTCATCCTTAGTTCTCCATACTCAGCCAACCACTCAGATCTGTCAATTATCACTTTGAAATGTCTCTGGAATGTTCCCTCTTGTGAAGTATCATTACTGCTGCCCCAGGTGAGACTTCATCACCTCTGATCTGTAAGAACCCTTGTAGTTTCCCTGAGGTTGTCCATATCACTTTACTGCAACCCACATCTGATTATGCTGTACTATTTAAAAAACAAAACAAAACTGTGTAATTTAGGATTTGGAGGCTAATCTGCTTCCTGTTTTACCTCTCACTCTTCCTTCCAAACACCAGACACATAAGTAGCCACCTAGAAACTTCATTTGTTTTACCCACACCACTCCTGCTCTCTCTTTGAAGAGCTCTTTTTTACATGATTATCTTGTTGTTCAAAGTCACTTCCTCTAGGAAGAATTTCCTAACTTTACAGGAAGCTTTAGCCTATATCCTTCTTTATGTTCTCATGTTGACTTCGTTCATATTTCTATTGTATCACTTATAATATGTTGTGATCTCTGCTTATGGATCTGTCCGTAAAAGAAATAGGTTTCAAGCTATGTTCAATGAGCCCATAGGGAAAGGACTCAGAGGCAAAACTGCAGGTTTTCATGTACATGGCTCTTGCTGTTTTATAAATGAAGGACTCATATAAAATTTAGGTTTAGTGGTTTAATAGATAAAACAATATTGGAAATCACTTTACTAGCATGTAAGCTCCTCCAAGTGAAATGTCTTATAAAACTTTGGATCCCCAGACTACCGCATGCCTGGCACACACTAGGTACCCAAAAGATGCTTTTAAATAAACAAAATAACTCCCCAGGCAAGTTGCTTGCCTTTGTCCCATTTCATTTTTTTTTCTAAATATGATATGAAAGTTAGTAAGCCTTATCCAGATTTTTCCAGGGAGACAAGTCAGTCTCAGAAACAATTTTAGTCATTAAAATTATGATAGCTGTCATCAAAACAGCATTGCTTTAAAGCTCCTAGAGAACAAAGTTTCTTAGTCGCTTTGGTTCATTACCAAAGTAGGCATTATCTTAAAATTGATCTTATCTGAAGGTTAAACACACTTAGTTCCTTGTCAGAACACTTAACTCTCCAATATGGTCAATTACCAGATAATAGTGTCCACTTTCTCATGTCTTACTACTTAAATGGTTTGATCAATAAATAAGTACACAGTGCATTATTAAGAGCTTGCTGATGTCAGACACGAATGGAGGGAGTCTATGAACTTCTAGTCTTTAAAAAAACACTATTTAATTTCTATGTCAATTACACTTTGTGAGTCTCTACTGTGCTCAGAGCACTGAAATAAAATTTTCTTTTTTTCAGACCTACACTATATGTGTCATGTGAAATTTAGGCACTTTTTTTTTTTTTAGAAACATATATTTCTGAGTATCTGTTGGATAAATATTCAAATGAATAAACCAGGAACTCAGCAGTTAAAACAGATGAAAGTGTGCCTTTTGAGACAAAATGAAATCTACTTTCAGAGATTCATGTCTTGAGGCACTAAGTAACAAAGTGAAAGATCTACAGGATGGTTTCACTTATCTGTAGAATATAGACCACTGAAGAACACATACTAGGACCCAACAAAAGCAGTTCTTAGACTCCGTAAAAATTACACATATTATCAGAGAGGATGGGGGGAGGAAGGAGGATCACTTCTTGGCATAGGAGTACAGATAGGTGAGTAAAGACTACACACACAGAGGTGTGACAATGTGCCTCTAAGTTATACAGATGTGCAAATGAATGAGAAATTATTTTTTAAAAATGAAAATTAATTCAGAGGGAAAAAACACAAATATGAGTATTCGTAAAACAATAACATCATGAGCTGTGGAACATATTTGGAATACCTGCTAAGGAATATGCT
>NW_004567125.1:4521044-4552248 GCF_000260355.1 Condylura cristata | reverse complement strand
AGTTTGATTCCCGCCTGCCCCGGAGGTGACCACATGGCGCGGCAGACCTCTCCTGACCCGCCCGCTGCTCCCCTTAGCAGTGTACTTCGTGGATCTACCTGTACTGCTCCCCGCTCTGTCTCTGGTAAATCCTCTCACCCTCTGCATCTCTGGCTTGTACCCCAGTTCTGTATGAATAAATAAATAAATCTTAAAAAAAAAATCTAAGTTGAGGCCCTCCCTGGTGGCACAGTAGGTTAAAGCACAGCACTAAGAAGCTGAAATCACTTGAGCATGAGTTTGATCCCCGCCCTGGAGGTGATTTACATGGCACAGCAGACTTCTCCTGACTAACCTGCTGCTCCCCTCAGCAGTGTACTTCATTGATCTGCCCGTTCTGTCCCCACTCTGGTGAATCCTTTCACCGCACCTGCGCCTCTGGCCTGTACCCCCAGTTCTGTTTACATAAATAAATAAATCTTAAAAAAAAAATCTAAGTAACTTTAGCACAGTATAGAAAACAGTGCGCTGACTTTTAGTAGAATCTAGGTCTAGGTAACTTCATGGATAAACCCATGCACCATATTATAATTTGGAGGAAGGATGGATTTCAGCAACTCTTTGTTTATTAGAAGTACTATTAGTAATAATGCAGTTATCCCATTCATTTTCAAAAAGAAGTTGAACAAAGATGTGTTTTTTAAATGCTAGTAAGCTTCAAACTGCCTTTCTTTGTTTGAACTCTGCCAATATAATGCTTTATTTCTTTTCTGGACTCTTGAAATTGAAAACACTCCTAGTTTGGTGCCCTCAACTTTAGTTTTACCTTACATGGTACTCACATTGTAAGGCAGGGCATCCCTGCATCTGGATAGCAGTATGTCACTCTTAAATTCTAATGGAAAAAACAGATCTCTTATATAAAATTGCTGCAAAAAATCTTTGTGCAAAAGACTCCAGCTGATTTCCCAGTATCGACTCTCAAGGCTAAGTATTCCAATCTCGTGTCTATTGACATTGATGACAAAACAACTCACCCATTTAGTTCTTTGGGCAAGATTTGGATTAATTTACTTTCTTTAATTTCACTTTTTTTTTTTTTCTTGTAGGGAAGGTATGAAGAATGAGATCATTAAGATTAAAATGGAGAGACAAAGGCATTATGGCTTACATCCAGACATCTGATCACTTTCCTTAAGACCCTGAATAAGGTTCTTTTTAGCCCTCTTCCAGCTGTACCTTTGTCTGTGTAACCATCCTTGGGGTCATGAGGATGGGCCCGCTGACCTCACATATCTCCCTTTATGCACCTTTTAGCTCCCATCTGCATACTGGGGATCAGAACTCCTTGCCTTTTCTGTGACTAAAAAGAAGCAGAGAAGCTCTGCTATTGATCGTCTTCCTGAGAGCAATTCATGCTTTTGGTATATATATATATATATATATATATATATATATATATATATTTGTAGGCCTGAGAGTAGCCAAAGGGCATTTATTTGGTAGAGTGCTGTGGTTATAAGGCAAAGATAGGTGAGATGGGTGCCCAACTGCTTACTAGAAAGAACTAGAAGTGGACAGTGAGAAGGTGGGCCTCCATGTATACTCCTGTCATATAACTGTCATGGTTGAGATTGGCTGAAGGTAACCCAGGATAGAAGTGGTTTTAATGGTGCTTCATTTAATAGAGAATGGAATACTATTAAAAATTGTCCCCTCCTCTTATTTTGATTTCCTGTCTAAATCAACAAGTACATTAAGAGCTGATCACAGAACCTTACTGGCTTGTTTTATTTACCCTACATTTGACAAGAGCTAACTAAAGGACACAAACACGTTAACCTTGTCTAAGGAGAGCCTAGTTCTCAACACAGAAACACACACAATCTGGAGATTTGGAGTGAACCATGAACTATTACCACCAAACTTAAAGAAGCTCTAGGCCATTGCCAACTTCCACACTATCATTATTTTAAAGGATTTGCACCTACCAAGCTCATTTATAGTTGCATGTTCTAGTTCTGAATATACTTTTAAAATCAGCTTTAACTTGCCAGTAGCTTTTGCTCAAAAGCTTTAATGACAATGTATAACGCATACCCTTCATATAACACACAAAACCCCAGAATTGGCTTTTTCCCCTCTTTTAACACATTTATTACAAGTGTGAAATTACAGTAGTTCCCAATCACAACCACTAAGAAAGAGATCTAAGTCAAGCTTACTTCTTCCCAATTTTCTGAAGTATCAAGCTGAGACATTCCTTCCCATAGTTTAAAAGCCATTTGTTTACTGATAGAATACATAGGTCTTCGCTGTGGTTTGGGGACTTCACAGCCAAAGGTTGAGAACTCGCATACCTTCAAAGAGAAGAATAGTGTGGTTGCTGAGGGAGACAACAGACAGACAGAGGACATGTTGTCTTGGTACAACTAGGCATAAGGAGTGCTACTAGAAGACAAAAGAATAATTACAAAACAGTAATGGAAAGAAAGATGGGATCCGAACATGCACAAAGTGGAATATCATTATAGGCTTTAGTGATTCTCCGGGGTCGAAACACAAGACAGATTTTCAAGTAAGGCTGGAGGTAGTCAGTGAATATGAGTCATATGTGACTTGAGTGTCCTGAGGAAGCAGTAGGTGTATACCCAGAGGAAGAGGATGCTAGGTGTTGGATATAAAACTGGGAGTATGAAGCAACTATCCTAAGCACAGACTGTTCCCATCCCCTTCAATGCTACCAAAGTGTTCCTTACCAAAGTGTTCGCCATATCCACCTCCTTGAAGCACTTCCCACCTAGAGCCAACACTTAAGTTTCTCCTCTTCTATCCAGTGAACTAATTTCACTAGCAAACTATGCCCCACACAATATATCCCCCACCTCATTTTTTAAAAAATGTGTTCTATGAGGGCAATTTTCTGGAATTTATGCAACATTCCTAAAGGGGTCATTTTGAAGTGACAGGAAAACCTTCATGAAATTCTACTAAGGAACTGGGACTGGTCCAACTTTCCTACACAAATTTTTACTAGATGGAAATCCAGAAGTTTTGGCCTCTTCTATCCATCATAAAAACGCCCTTTGTTTAAACAAAGTCTCCACTGATGCATTTTCCAGCACATAAGGTAATTTTCAGTGTGGTACAAAACTCACTAGGGTCCTTTAAAAGCAAGGGTGGAGGGGGGAGAAGAAGGAAAAAAGTACCTACACAGCAGAAGCCTTTATGATCTATAACTGAGTATACCGCTTTTACAGTAATACCACATTTAACCGCCTGGGCTGTAACACAGTAACCCCCTCACAACACTGACCAGCCCACAAACAGAACCAAGAAACCTGGCAAGGAACTCTATCTGCAATAACAAACCCAACTTGCAGTAAAAGCCATCTGTACAAGTGCCAATTATCCTTCTCCTCAAATGATTACGTTCCATCTAGTTTTGCTGACAAGCAAGTTATGCCACATTTTAATAGGCAATAAAATGTATTATTAAATAATTAGTAGCTAAGAAACAAAAATTAGAGACTACTTCCCTGCACATACATCCCCGAGTACTTCAGTCTATTGATGTAAAGCAACTTGATCCTCCAAAGAGGACAGACCGAAACCTGATACAGTGGTTAACTGTGAGACAATTATGAGGCTAATGAGTGTTCACAGAGACTGAAGCAGGAAAGAAATCTAGAAAATTCCACCTAACACCGGCTATGTCTGATCCATAGCAGGGTCCTGGAGGAGCAGAAATTTCTTCAAACCGCTCCTTGTTCTGAGCACATTAATTAAACTGTTAAAGGTAAAGGGGTATTGATGTCTTTCCCATCTCCTCACTTCCCCCGCAGGTAGTGTCTGGTACTTGTTCAGCCCTAAAGGTACAGTTGCACTAACTGAAAAAAGCCCCACTAAGACCAATTAAGGTCTTTACTAAGAGGCTGAAAAGAAGACAAATGAAGGCAGAAGGCCCGATTACAAGGAACCTTTGTACAGATGTAAAGCAATTAGAGTGGTCCCGGGGGAAAGGCAGCATGGTTCCAGGAGCACACGATTTTACAGCCTGTCTAAACTTGGAACAATCTATCTTTTTTTAGGTTGAGAATAAAAGTGAACCCTATATTAGTGTCATATATCAGCTGCTAGTGCCTGCGATTGGTTCCCCCATGCCTGCTAGAGCCATAAAGCTTCTCAAAGATCCCCGGTGGAGGGCAACGCCATTATACACTCTGTTCTCACAAGCAAGGAAAAAAGACCTGCCTCGTGTCAGAACTGCTTAATGGAGGGGCTGCCTCAGCTGCACAGACACCCAGAGAGGGGGTGGGCCGGGCAAGTAGTGGCAGGCCAAAGAGGGTGTCAGGGAAAGGAACCGAGAAACTGTTTCTGGAAGACATTTGAGGGGGTTACCTTAAGTAGAACAAAACGTCTGCCCAGATTATCCTCTCAGGACATTTTAACAGCAGCCACATTTCTGTCATTAGTCTCCTTTTGATCTAGTTAATGCATGACATGTCAGTGTTTTATCTTTCCAGACTTGATAAGAGCCAACAGATGGGCTCTTGGTAGAGATTTAGATTTAAGAATGTGTACTTTGTGCTGCATTTCTGGACGTGAAATGATCAGAAAGGAGAGGTAGGGTTGGAAATGTATGCATATGTCCTCAGTAATTCACAAGGCAGGAACAAAAGCAGAAATTCTGAACTCTGTCCATACACATCTCTACAGCAGCTCTTTCCAATGAAAATATAAAGTGCGTACCAAAGAAAATGTTTTTCTAGTAGACATATTAAAGAAGTGGAAAGAGTAAAATAGATTTTAATCATATATTTAATCCAGTATTTCCAAAATAGTGTCATTTCAACAATTAACTGATGTGAACGTATTTTTAATGAACTCTTTTACACTACTCTTTTTGTATTGAGTTTTCGGGACTCGGTGCACATTTTACATTTCCACATGTCAGCTCAGACTCGCACACTCAAGTGCTCAGTAACCAGTGTGACTTGTGGCCGTCATCCTGGAAATGCTGCAGGCCAGAAGAGCACAGGCGCCTGGCCCAGCACTAACCAGCCATGTGATACATTACTTAAGCCCTTAGTGCCTCCAACTGCTTAGCTTTAAGTTGGGAATAATAATAATACTTTACCTCATAGAGTTGTCGAGAAGATTAAGATAATCCATGTGAAAAGCCAGTATCAAAGTCTGGCATAGAGTAAGCACTCAATAACTATTAACTATAATTTTTACCATTATTTTTATAAACCAATCTCAAGTAAAGAAAGATGCAATTTCCCACCAAGGCGTATGGTTTATAAAAGCTTTTACAGAATCATTCCATGTGAGTTGCCTTATTTCTGTCTCTATTTACTTCTGATGCCAATGAGTTTTAAAAAATGATTTGAGGGTCAAGCAGAATGAGTTTGAGAGATTTGGCCCCATCAGAAATTATTTTTATTAGGACTTTATATCTGCTCCACACTGAATAGCTAGACAGGGTAGGAGTGTAGTGGGTCAGAAATCAACATCTCCAGGAGAGACCCATTTTGTCAGACATCAGCAAACACTATCATACTTCAGAAGTATGATTAACAAGAACACTGGCTTTAAGTGTTGATAATTGCACAGATCATTTTTATTTTTGATAACTAATAATTCACACTGCGGAACAAGCATTTAAAAACGGTGGCATTTAACATTCAACAGAGAAATAATTAACTTTTAAAGTTAGCCAGTAAAAGAAAATGCCACGGCAGGATGGTGAAGCAGAGCTGACAACAAGAGGGGATACAACAGGACATTAATTAGGTACAAGCAAACATCTTCCCTAATAGCTCATGTTCTCATTCCCAAAATGTCAACAATAGATATTAACACCAGATGCTGGCATTACATCTCCCCTGACAGTGAGTCTGGGCCATGTGTGTGTGCTCAGAGAAAAGACTCATGTGATTGAGGGGAAAATCCTTTGGGATAGAGGCTGTGTTTCCTTCTCTTAAATAATTTACCGGCCTTTTATGAATGGTGGGGGAATGGGAGCTTTCAAGGGATGACAACTGGAACATGGCCGAGGAGTATGATGGAATCTAGTGAGTCCATTTATGGTTGACTCTGGGTCTGCCCAACCTACATGAACCCCAAATCTCTAAAGTACTCAGCCACTCTCCTGCAAGGAGAACATAACTCTACTGTGTGGCACTTGTAAGCAATCTTCATCTGAGTGCAGTGCTGGGAAACTGTCACCCATGGGATAAGAAGTCATAGCTATGCAATGTAAAATTTTAGAAAAAAATTGGGATGAGCTACAAAAAATAATCACTATGTTTTTATTAATTTCAATTTATTCATGTTTCGAGTCAGTGAAAAAAGGATAAACTAATGTAAAGAATTTGACACGTGTATAGCTAAGCCTTAGGCAGCAAGATTCTGACTCAGATGGAGATGTCGGAGAAATGTTCCACACACTGTCACCTAGATGGAAGTGCCTCTGCCTAGGATTTGTTGTTTCTAGAGCAAGCAGTCAAACAAACAAACAAAAACATGCTCTCATTATTTATTGTTACATTTAAAAGTGGATTTGGAAACCTAGCAGAATAGGTTGCAAACTAGGGGACAAAAAATTTAGCAGGGATGTGTAAGAGGTAACTATTCAACCATAATGATTTTCTTTGAATTACATTATTAAACCAATTTCTTTCCAAACCAGAACCTGTGCATATACTATTTGCCTTACCTAGAAAGTGTGTCCCTTGTCAGTCTTTTCATTCCCACTTAAATCGTTCTCATTTTAAAATCCTACTTAGAATGCCTCTTCCTCAAGGAGGAATTTCCTACCCCTGCTCTGTCTGAAGTAGGTTCTACTCCCTCAGGCCCACTTGTGACTTCTGTTCCAGCATTTTCTTTCCCAGCCTCTTGTTTCTTTGAAGCACCCATTACACTGTAGTTATTTGTTTTACCACTGTATCATAAGCTTTGAGAAGCTAATGTCTGTGCTGCTTACTTCCCTATGTTCAGGCCTAGAATACAGTTCAACTTATGTTTAACCAATACTGCTGAGATTTTTGCTGCTGACTTACACCCTGGAGAAAGAAGTTTGGACCAAGAAACACCAGTGAAGATCCAGGGACTGATGGAATAATTTAGATCTAGAGGCAGCTAAGCAGAGGGTATCCTTTGAACAAAAATTGAATGAACATGTAAATGAAACAGACTACCTCTCTCAGGGAATATCCAATCCAGGAAAAGATAGCCAAAAAAAGTCACTGGAATGATAGAAACTGGCTCAGCCATGGAACCAATGTGGTTTTGAGACCAAGTTGGAATAGAGCTTAGATGGAATAGAGCCAATTCTCAAGGCCAGTAAAAAGAAGACTGACAAGCAAAACAAATCTCACTGAAGACCTAGCAGCACAGTGATCTCTAGAGTTAGACTATCTGGCTCATGACTTAGGAATGGTGATATGATGGGTAAAACTCCTTAAATTCCTTGCACCCCAGTTTTCTTATCTGTAAGATGGACATAACATTAGTGTTTATGTCACAGAATGTCATGAGGGTCAAATATTGGCAAAATGCATAGAATCTATGTTTCACAATGATAAATGCACAATAAATGGTCTGTTATTAAAAATATCAGTCTCCTAAGTGTCCATGAAATTTGATTACTAGCTAACTCCACTCAACTTGCATCTATATATTCCAACATTTCTGGCATCTGGGAAGAGTCCACTTCCATTTTTATATCTCTTATGGTCCTTTTGCTACAGACAGACTCTAGCACTGGTGATTAGCTTAAACCCCATGTTTGCCTCAAGTGCTTAGTTTCAACCACAAACCCTGATCCAGTACCTCCGCCCCTGTAGTCCTAACATCTTCATATTTGGTTTCCTTTCCAGAAAATATCAGCCTTATTGAAGCACAGTGTGACACTTGGGCTGGGACTTGGGCACTGATAGCTAGACAATTCAGAACAGAAATGAGAATCCTGTGCTTAGGCAATCTGTTAATATCTTTTACCCAGAATTTAAATCTTCCTTGAATTCAAAGCCCTTAAAGCAAGATAATATAATTTGTCTGTCCATCCATCTGAAAGTATCAATTATGTATAAGGCAAGGTATTAGGCACCCTGGGAAGGAAGAAAAAAAAATCCTTAAAATAAAATCTTAGTCTTCAAAGGGTGATCACATTACAGTGTAACCAGGCTCAGAAGTAGTTTGCCAAGGAAGGCACTAATATCTGATGTTTTAAGTATCAATTACATTTGGGTTTTGAGCACAGAGACTTTAAGCATTGGAGTGCCAATGGCTTAAGCCACACAAAAAATAAAGAAGTCCTTAAAGTACCACTGGTAAATAATCATCTTTGTGATGGTTTTTGAATTTCACTTTAATCAAATCCAGTAAGACCTTCCAAATATCACTTATCCTTTAACAATCAACTCTCAATCTCTAAATCCTGGCTTTTACTTTAATCACTCATGAAAATTCTATTATTCAAGTGCTGATTATGGTTCTTCTTGCTGTGCACCAAGCAGCACAATTACTAAGCCCATAGGCTGCTGTACATTCCCCCAACGTCACCACCCTGGAGAGGGGGCCAGAAGCTTGTCTGGAGTACACATCTCTAAGTCAGATGGCCTGGGTCAAGCCTCAGATCTGCTCTGGCAAGTACACAGCCTCTTCAAGCTTTGATCTGCCTATAACTGGGAGGATGACAGCTAATCATACCTATTTCACATGTGGCTTGGAGGAACTGAATGAGTGGAATACAAAATGCTCAGGATAGTTCAGGAACTTTTGTAGTTTAATAATTCAAGAACTCTTTGTAACAACCACTTTTGTTACAAAAAAAGTTTATCAAGAACCAGTTTTGTTCTCTACCCACCTCCCTATTTTTCTGGCTCTCCATGACAGATGTAGTGAAGAGTCAGAACCTAGAAAGAGCCAGACAGGTCTCAGGATGAAATCCCACTAGTTTACTGTTACTTAGCAGGAATTCTTGGGCAGCAACTGCCTGATAAGCACTGAATTATGAGACCGGTGGTGGAAATGGGGAAGGGTAAGTAGAAATAGTATCTAAAGAGTTTATCTCACAGAGATTAAAGGGTACTTATGGAGACATGTATCAGATAACCTTTTCAGCAGACTCATTTAAATGGGAGGCAACCAGACAGATCTGAATGGATGATTTTGTACCACTTACTAGCTGTGAGTGATCTTAGAAAGTAAGCTTTAAGTTCCAGCACCTCAGGTTCCTGCCATTAAAACATGGGGTCAATCCTGCTGACATCCTGAGGTAGCGTGGACTGAGTGAGAAGCACAGGCACTGCAGTTAGACTCTGCAGTGCAGCTTACAAGATGAAGTGCAAGCAGATTTCTAAAATCTTCCCCGGGTTTTTATTTCCTTTTTGCTCACTGAGTAGTTTACAATGTGTGCCTACTCAGGAAGTTTAGAACTATTTGTTGATAAGCCTCTAGAACTTTACCACAGGAGTAGGCGCAGGTGACATGAGTCAGCAAAGGTGGCACAGGTGGCACATCCCACAGGGTGAGCCATCCTCTCCTGGAGGCTAAAGAAGGTTCCACCAAGGTTGAAAGGGAAGAAATCTGCTCCACAGCCTCCCAGGCATAGAGGTATGGGAGCTGAGAGGATGGTGCAAAGTACTTCAGAAAACCTAGAAGTACTTTCTCCAGAGAAGTCAGTACCCACTTTGGATGGGCCTTACTGCACACTGTGGGGGAAACTGAGGCAAGAGCCTGGTACTGTAACTGGAGGCCTAGGATTTTCTTCTCCTTTCTGTTTGTGTGATTTTACCTAGTCTCTGTCATATTGAAAGAAAAGACAGGAGAAAGAAAAAAATAATAATACTCCTGAAGCACTGTGGGAATACTCATTTCTACATTCCTACATTTATTAAATACCACCTATCATGTGACTTGGCACTGTAGTCACAGAGATGAGAGAGGGTGGGACCAGTCCTCAAGGAAATTACAGTCTAATGGAAGAAACAGACACCCACATGGATAATTTTAAAACAATGTATGGACTGTGACAGATATGCTTAGGCATTATGAGAGGGCTAGTGATGAGTGAAGGCACATCTTAAACAGAAGATTGAACAGGGGAAGTAGGGCGGTATCTGGGAAGTTAAGCTTTTATTGGGCATTAACACCTCAGTGAGTTTCACGAAATAGCAGGGGGACAGGGAAGTCATCCAGGGACAAGCAGCAGAGAGAATCAAGGCACGGGGCAAAGCAGAAGTGTGTGAGGAGCTGCCAGCACCCTACATGAGTAAGGTTCCCTGGCCATCAGCCTTGCATATGCCAGAACAGCAAGGAAGGCAATCATGCATCAGTGGCATGCACTTCTGGCTCCGCACAGAAAGGGACAGCGCTATGTAGCTCACATAGCCAGGCAGGAGGTGAGTGGTCTTCCTGAGGCATCTGTCTATTCTGTCACCAAGCCACTTATCTTTACCCACTCATGCTGATTCATAATTCTTAGGGGAAAAATGAGCCTACCTTTCTGAGTAAAAGCTTTTGAAAGGGACAAACCTCCTCAAGGGGGCTGAGGATATTTGAAACTGGGAAACTGCCACCAATCCTTGTAAGAAGGATGAGCTTAGAGAAGAACTGTATAAATCAAGAGCTAAATAAGGAGTTTCTTTGGGGAGGCTGACTTGAAGAGACCATATGAAAAGATGGAAAGTATGATACATTACCAATGAAATTGCCACCATGGAGAAGAAAGGTGAAGAAGTGGAAGTTAACTCATGAGTGTCATGAGGTTGTGGAGTGTGACTGAAGAGGCAGGGAGCACCCAGGCATAGGTGTAAGTCATAACAAACATCCATTTTGGGGAAAAGCTACAGAGGAGATTCTCCAAGTGGAAGTTGGACTAGATGATCTTTAAATACCCATCCAACCTGGAAGAGTTGTCGTTCTAATCCCAGAAATGCTAGATGAGGTCAATTATACTATACTGACCCTCTGTGCAATACCAAATACAAATTCTTTCAGAGTGCAGGCAATGGAATAAGTAAGATCAGAAGACACTAGAAAACAGTGAAAGGCTTATTGTACAGAGGGCTTTGTTTCCAAACTTCTCTGAGTCAAAGGCACATTAGACCCTACTTTGCAAACAACCACCTGCCTACTTATCTGAGATGAGTAATAGCATATGCTGGAAGAGTACAACAGGCGGCCCAAGGAGACAAGATGTCTTTTCTTGCATGTTTTCCCAATTAACTATATTCTTGGATGCCTTTTAAGAAAAGAGTCTCTCCTGAAAACATCCCAGAGTTTAGAGAAAGGAGGAGGCTTCAAACAATATTGGTAATTCTAAACCTGTCAAGTTGAAAAGCTGTGTTCCAAAACAAATGGCTTTTTTGGGGGGAAATACTGCTAGCCAAATGTCATCTTTGCTTATTCTTGATAAACTTGCTAAAATGTCTCCTAATCCTCAAAAGGTTCTAAGCCATGTTGATCATCTTTTAAAATAAGGTCACTGAATTTAGAGAGCCAAGAAGACTGGAATTCTCTGAATGTGTTAACACCTCCCAGTACAGCAGGCCTGTTTAAAGCCAAGATAGTTTTTAAGAACCCCAGCTCTCATCTAAGAACATGCCAAATGCACTGGACTTAGTAGATAAGTCACAGATGGACTTTGAATTGGGCATAGATCTGGGACAGAGCAGGAACAGGAATGTGAATAGTCAGGGAAAACCCAGTATCATTCAATATGAAAACTCCCAGATTCAGTGACAGGACAACTGGGCTCTTTTCTCATAATTCTTCTGTTACTAGGTCTTGTTGTCTTTATGTCATCAATGCGTCTCATTAATTTGTATTGTATTGTATTGTAATCTTATTTTGGGCCCAATTCAAGCCCATTCTCTGTATACCAACCAGAATCCTATTTCAGGGCCTGGATTAGTGTGACCTAGGGAGACACTGGTTCTAAGGTTATGTGAGCACCAACCCTAAATTTGTAGGGTCCTTGGAGGGAGTGCCTTCTTAACTTGGTACCTTAGTGCCTCTTTCCTCATTCCTTTCCTGATTCTGTTATGTTTCTAAAACTTGGTACGTAACTAATGTCCATACACCATATATGCTCTTGTAGTATCTAAACTTTCCACACTCATCACTCAGCACTCTCATAATTGTACACCAAATACTATAATTCTTCTCTCATAGCATTTCCCCACACACATACTGTTGCTTTACACATCTGGTCTGTACTATAGCACATTTCCCTTCATGAAATCCCTACCTTCTTTTTATCACTGACAAAATCCTTTAATTCCCTAAAGAGTCTCCTTTATATTCACCTATATTTGAAGTAACCTATAGTTGTTTTCATCTTAGAAGCCTTTCCTAAAGATATCATTTAGTTCTTTAAACGTATCATCTATTATATATATTATAACATTTATTACACAGCATCATCTTTGTGTGTCAGTAACCTAAAGTTATAGTCCAGGGGTCAGTCAGTATCTTCCCACCTATGTACCCTTGATACTACCACAACTGGTAGCACACAACTGGTCGTCAAGAGTTAAGAGATGTTTTCTGGATAAATGAGCGTGCATTCTGTCAAATACATGGCCTTAGTGTTTTTCCAGAGGGAAATTCTAGGGGAAAAAACAACAAAATAAGACTTATTTTTTGATCACTTTAATTAACTATAATTAAAACAGCATAGGGAGTTTATAAAAGTCATTTGCAAGCACCTAGCTGTTTGGAGACATGTTCAGTACTCTCCAATCTTTGAGATTCAGTTGGAAATTTTCTCCTATCCCTCCTCTTTGACAAAAAGCTATTATTATTTTGAGCAGTGAGGGGAGTATGGCTGGTTTCAAGGCAAGGCTGACAAGAGTGGATGGCCAGAGGAAGCAGAGGACATGTCTTCTTCTGGGGAGCATGCAGCAGTCTATAAGTGGGGTGGAGTGTTTAGGAGGCAGAAAGGATCAAGACCTGCCCTGAGAAATAACGCAAGCCGCCAGCCACTTCAGACCTTTGGCATTTCAACTAATTAAAATCATATAAAATTAAAAATTTAATACCTCATTCTCACATTTCAAGTGTTCCATAGCCACTTTATAGCTCATGCCTACTCCACTAGACAGTACAGGCACAGAACATTTTGAACACCTTAGTAAGTTCTGTTGGGCAGGCAGAGCACGAACAAAGGACATTAACATATTTAGCCTAAACAGCCTGGTGATCAAGAATGCTCAGCCTCCCACCCAGTCCCAGTTCATAATAAACCGGTACATCCTGCAGGTAGGCAGCTGGGGAGTGCCCATGCACATATAATCAGCAAACTACAGGACCCAACAAGCCTTGCATCTCCCAATTGAGATGATGTGGCTTCCCCCTCTGGGGGAGCTGAGGGAGAGGGCCTCCAGCTTACTTTGCCTTTGATTCCAAGAATCCCAAGTGGTTCTCACCAAGAAGGCCCTAGTTAGTATGACCCCTCATCTGTTGATTACTTCTAAATAAACAGATTTCATTATAATTGGAATAACAGATTTCTTCTGTTTGAGGTGAACTGGGCCAACAGTTTATATACTGGAGGGCCTGATGTTGTCAGTTTCCCTTCCAGTTAAAAATGACTGTTATATTGGGCCCTCCCTGGTGGCACAACTTGTTAAAGCACAGCACTGCAAAGCTAGCTGTAGCCGTTTCAGCAAGAGTTCAATCCCCAGCCAGGGAGGTGATCCACATGGTCCACAGCAGACCTCTCCTGCCTTGCCCGCTGCTCCTCTTAGCAGTGTACTTCAGTCACTTTGTCTGTTCTGCTCCCCACTCTGTCTCTGGTGAATCTTCTCACCGCCGTGCACCTCTGGCCTGTACCCCAGTTCTGTATGCATAAATAAATCTTTGAAAAAAAGGTAACTGTTATAAACTAAGGTGCCTTACTAAAAATGTGAAGTGATGCAATGGGCACTGGAAACTTGAGCACAACTCAAAAGTGAATATAGCACCCATGGATGAGAAGAAATGGCAGAGTGAGGGAGAAGAAACAAAGCACTAAATGCAAGACTAGCAAAAATGGATGAGGAATCTGGGTCCTGGAGACTTCAAAATTAAGCCCTAGAGCCCCAGGCCTCCAAATGCATTTTGATTCTAATGGCACTGTATGTTTCATGCCCTCAGGGGGGGTGTCATGCTGAACAGTATCTCTTCCAGACCCAAGCCTCCAACTTCAAAATGAAAAAAATCACACAAAAAAAATTCTTTAGTTGCAGAGATACTTGAAAACTGCCAAATAACGAGTATTTCTGAGCACCTTCTACAGCTAAACTTGCACTGAGAATCAACACATTGTCCATTTTTGCCCCTTTTACAGGTCAGTGCTCACGTTTTACATGAAAAACTCCCTAACAGATCCATTCTTTAAGGAGGCGCACAGAAATCCTAAGATCCAATCTGAAAGAGAAGCCCAGGGCATTCTTTTCCAAGCATTAGAATTGGTTTCACATGAGCTGATTAGACTCTTTTGTGCTAATTGCACTAGAAAGAGCTAATTAGAAAAATCCACCATTCAGCTAATGAGAGCTGGGCCTTAACTATCTCAGCACTTAACTTCTCAGGTTGTAAAATATCACAATTTTTTTTTCATGCTCCCTCTGAGAAAGTTGTCACTTATGTTAAATTCCAGCAGTTGGACTAGGCATTAAATAACTAAGGCACCATTTACAAAATGCCTACACTTGCTATCGCTCACTGCTGATGTGCCCATGATTTCTTACTTTTTCATAAGGGTAAATATGATAGATCAAAGACTATTAACTAACAGTATATTGAGCTGATAATGAATTCTGTCCCATCTCTCACCACAACCACAACTTTCTCAGTGCCTTTGTGCCTTTTATTCTTGGAGCCGTTAATAATGCAGGATAAGGAATTTCACATGTAGCATTGTTACTCTGAGAAGAGGAGTTCATTAAAAAGCAATATCACCTGATTGAGCCTCACATCCCTGCCAAGGGTTGTAGCATTTATCAGGAAGCTGATGGGACGAGAATAATGCAGAGCTAATAAATCAGAGTACCTTATTATACGATAAACTCATTATACAGTAAACATTATACAGTATAAGTAAACACTGGAAAATAGGAAATCAGTCACATTATTAGGAGGAAAGTAGTAGCAAACTTTCTTAGAAGAGAAAGTTCAGAGGAAGCCTTTGAATTCCATATGCTTTATAGGTTAAGTACACTTGGATATTTATAGAACACTATTAAAGAAATATCCCTGCAGCTCAACACCCTTCCTATATCTCTCCAACAACAGTTCTTCAAAAAGAGTTTGTGGTCCTGTTGGCAGGATCCCAGATTCTATATGCTGCAAGATGATGTGTGAAATTAGCAGAAATGTAAATGTCAGAAGTTCTGCCTTCGGAATTAAATGTTAGCGATTTGCTCTGTGTCGAGAGTCCCCATACCCAGCCCTAACAGAGAAAGTTGTCAAGAAGACAAAGATTCTCATGTTCAAGTACACTCAGGATGCTGACCTTGATGCCTGAATTTCCAATGAGGTTCAAAAGAATGAAAACTGAATTCACTCCAGCAACCTCTGGAAGGAGAAATGCTAGCTGCCATGTAGGTATGTTTGTACAGTGTATTCTTAATTATCCATAATGTGATTCGATAAGGTTTGGATGCAGGGTCATTTTGTGGGTTATTATGCTGCTCATTAGTGCCTTTAAACAAAGTGTGTGAAATAAATAGTGAGATTCAAATCTTTCAATTGTGTCTTTTGATAACATTTTCAGAAGAAATTTTTGTTAGGGTAATGGACTAAAACACATAGATATGACACTTGGAAAATACCTGAAATTTCATTACTGGGTGTATATATTTCATCCCAAATGCATATTTTTTTCCTGAAAGTTATGTGGCACTCTTAAAAATACTTTTGGCATTGCTATTTGTGTTTAGAACATACAATCAATCCAAGACTTTTTCTACAATGTGTGTGTGTATGCATACACACACCTCCCTATACAGTGACATACCACTACAGGTAATAAAAACTAAACATGGTGCCTATATAAGTATTAGCCCTGTTTTATAGATGAGCCATTAGTGACTTCACAAGATTAGGTAGTTTGCTTCGGATCAAACACTAAGTGACAAAGCTGGAATTTCAACCCTGATTGGACCAATCCTAAAATTACTAACTCAAGTTACTTATCAAGTTACTTTTTTTTTTCAAAGTGTCTTTAGCATCCTCCAACTTCTTTAGTACAATTACCAGCACGTTTTTGCTTTTAACTTCACCATAAGGGTTAACTTTGCCCAATATATATTTTAAAGGCAGTCAGTAAAAATTAATCAGAATCTCTGTAGATAAGCACCAGGAAAAAAATGCTATCAAGACATTTGTCAGAAATTAAATTTGCACCAAAGCAACAGAGAAAGGGTACTGGATTCAAACTGAATCTTTTGACATTCCAAAATTGATATGCATTTTCTATCAAAAATTTTCATCTCAACTTCTTCACTAACTAATAAAATCCAAGCCTTATTTGCTACCACATCAAAGTGAGACCTAAAGAAGGAAACATCTGGCGTAATGTTACTAACTGAACCATGAAGAAAAACCTCAGGTCCTCATTCCTACATTTAATTTTAAACACCTCAGTAGCTTGTTCTTTTCACATGATCAAGAACTTCAGCCTTCAACAATGGTATTCAACAAGAGTGCCCAACTGTCTTTTCATTTTCATTAATGCATAATCCTTATTAATACAATAGATGGTTCAGAAGTGAGGAGACAGGTACAATTCTTGGAAATACTGTTAACATCACATAATTGGAAAGAAGCTACTGGAAACAGGAAAACTGCCTAAGGTTCCATGCTGAATAGCTCCACATGTTTTAGAAAATAGGTTTGATGGCAATATTCACTATTCCGGTCAAACTGATACTGATAAACATGAACTATCATACCGGGGCACTAGAGTAAGAACAATAGCAAGCAGTATTTTTAAAGTCCTTCAAAGATGGTTAAGAGATTGTTTCTTTAAATCCAATGCACACATTAGCATTTCTCTTCTTAAAATGAGGAATTAAAAAAAAAAAGATGGTTGAGGAGCTGTGTGAGGTGAGCCCATCTGTATGAAAGATAGGAAAAGGGTGTGATTTCTACTGAGGTGTCTCTACTGAGACACAACATGAGAGATAAACATGTAGGGACTCTGAAATCAGTAGCTTCATGAACATTTTTCTGAGTTGGTTACCAATGGATTTCCCAGGACTTTAATTGGGAAAAGTAAAAACAAACAAATAAAAAAACATCCTGCATGGCAGACTTTGGGATAACAGGTTGGAGACACAACAACAATCATACTATTTGACCAACATTTTCACGAAATGTTCTAATGATTTTCCAATCTTTAAAGAGGAAATTTAACTTCTTTTGTCAAATCCCCCAAAAGACATTCTCTGTTATCTATAATATCGGCTGTGTCTAAACATCAAGTGCAACCATGATACCCTTTAATAGTTAATCCTCCAACATGTAATTAGGCATTCACATGACAATCAAAACCATGACTATATTTCATGTTTGCCTTCCCTTTCAAGCCCTCTACTAGAGGGGCACTTACTCTGTCAAATCTGCTATAGTAATCAAAACATTGAAATTACTTCTTTCCACACTAAATATACTGGAACTGGTTGTTTGATTAAATGTAGAGCAGAGAGTGCAATTTGCTAAATTACAAGTATTCTGAACATGTAAATATAGTTTAATTACTGCAATTAAAGAAGATTACTGGAGATTGGCAGATGGGAATGTAATGCTGTTTTAATTAGAGTTTTTAATGCACTGTAACATAAGCATAATATTAACCCTTTATCCTAGAAGAGGTAGCTGGTCTTTGAAAAATTAGTATTTAAAAATGTATTAGAGCTGTGTTTTATAACAAGGCCTAGACTGAGTAACTCTATACTAGAAGTCCTCGTGGGAAATTGTTGCTTCTGAGGCCAGTAAACTGAGGTAGAGGGCAGTAACAGGCAACACGTCTGCTACAGTCCCCACTGGGAACATACATCTGAGTGTGCATAAGGATGTATGTGTGAATACAGAGCATACATACCCTACTGGATGCTTTTCATAAAGTAAGACTGTTGCCGCAATGCCAAAGACAGAAGGGTCTCTCCCAAGCCATAAAAAGCTTCATTGAGCCCAAGTTTAGAAAAGCTGAAAAGAGGAAGTGCTTAAAAATATGTCTTTTTGGGGAAAAAGGCATTTATTACCTTTGAAAAAATGATAGCACAGATGCCCTGACATTTGACAAAGGGAGGCCAGCTTATTATTCACCTTCTAGAATGGTTTAAGCTACATAAAGTAATATTCCAGAATTTATGAAGCAATTTTTGTCATCTTGAAAGCTATCAGTTGCAACATTTTATCCATTTAAGTCAATAGCCTATTAGAAATTCTAATTGGAAGTTCAATAGTCAGCTCTGAGCCTTACAATAGAGGTTGCCTTTTGGAAAGCCATTTAAAGTCTTAATCTCTTTATCATTTGGTATTTTGAAGCCTAACTTTGTTCTTGTTAGGCAGATCAATGGCATTAATTTACAAAATGGGGGAAAATGTCACCCTTCATCCTTTAAGTCTCAGCTCAGTGAAGAGCAGCATAAGCGAATCTGATCACTGCTTTCCTATATTAGCAGCAAACGGTGCCATGGGAGGCTTGACCTACAAATTTTAATTACTGCATGAAAAATTCAGTTCCTGGAGATGAAGAGAGACTTGAGCAAAAGCAGGGGCCCACCTTGCGTATGTCTGCTGAGTTTTAAGTTTTCAGGGACTGGATTTCTGAATCAGCAGTCAGCATCTCCACAGTCCATGGAAGAGGTTTACTATGGCTAAGAGTGAGTCATATACTTATAAACAAAGCCAGATCAAGACCAGAGATTTTAAAGTTGATAAGAAAGCTTCTCAGGGAAAAGCCATAAAATAAAATTTATATTTTAATGAGCATTTTATTTTCTTGTTGGGTTATACACACATATACATCATAACGCTCATTCATTTCAATGCAAGTCTTGAGACTTTGCTTCTGCTAAAGACATTCTTAGTAAAATGAGCATTTTGAAGAAGGATTATATAAAAGACAAGGATCTGAATGTGAAGACTTAACAGCTATTATGTGGTGGTAGACAATTAAACCAATAAAAATAAGCCATATAAAAAGTGAACCCCAAAGAATTAAGCAGTAAACAGAACCAAGGGACAAAGTTGTCAGTTTTATTCTAGAAGCAAAGGGAGTAGACCTAAACAACAATCACCTTACATATAGGCAAAGTCAAACAGAAAACATCATTTATCAATATACATTTGAAACTATCATTTAACACACACCTGTAAATATCTACTTTAAAAGGAGTGGGAAGGTGACAGAAGTAAGAGCTGCAGGAGGAGAAAAACATGCAGAAAGTTGGGGCATGTCAATGGCATTTGACTTTCATTTAGATAGTTTATTTTAAAAATGTTCAATGAGGTCCTCCCTGGTGGTGCAGCGGGTTAAAGCACAGCACTAAGAAGCTAAAGCCACTTCCGCATGAGTTCGATTCCCGCCTGCCCCGGAGGTGACCACATGGCGTGGCAGACCTCTCCTGACCCGCCCGCTGCTCCCCTCAGCAATGTACTTCGTCCATCTGCCTGTTCTGCTCCCCACTCTGTCTCTGGTGAAGCCTCTCACCCTTTGCATCTCTGGCCTGTACCCCAGTTCTGTATGAATAAATAAATAAATCTTTAAAAAAAATGTTCAATGATTTTCATAACTAACATGTATGGCTTGCCTAATAGTTAACAAACTTTTTTTTTTTAAAGAAGAAAAATAAAATCTCTCTTAATGTCCCAGCATCAAAGTCTGTGACTCTCTATATTATTTTTTTGGTCTTCTGTAGAATTGACTTTTAAAAACAATTAGTGAGTATTATGAATAAGTCAATGATTCTTGCCGGTACAAAAATAATAATATATTGAGAAGTTACATTGATTGGACTTTAGAAAATGCATTGCATACTTCAATTTCTTTTAACTTGACTCTTTTTAGAAAGAAAGATTCCTTTTGGTAATGTGAAAGATCAATCTATTTGCTTTAAAAAATTAGAGTGTCATTCTAGGCTTTCTTAAAAGTTAAGACCACACAGTTACTTCAGATGTTCACCACAATTAAAAAGTGTTAACTGCCAAGCCTTAGCTAGTCACTTCACGTATCCATACTCAATTTTACTGGAGCAGCTTTCAGCATCACTGCTCACAGAGCCCAGCACTGTGTCATGCACAATTGGCTTCTTCATTAATTCTCCTAAATGGTAGTGATAAGGAAATAATGGCCTTGCAACAATGGATGTATGCATTTACTATGCAGCCATACCTGCTGTTGGCAAAAAATCAGAAGTAAAATAGCTTTCTGATGACTATGTAGATTCATCTTTTCACTTCTGATCTCCACATCCTTCTTATCCAAGACATGCCTCACTGTCACCTCCTGATAAGGACAGCTGGAATTCTGTGATGAAGTGTCCTAATGAAAAAACCATTAACATTTGTACCAGGTGCTGCTGGGCTCTTCTGCCCCTGTACTTAGGTTAATAGTATGCTGGAAGGTCTCTAGAAAGGACAGAGGCTCCTAGTTAAAGAGCTAAATAGTCACATCCCTGATATGCCTTGACCACTGACACAGGTGGGTTGATCCACAGGTCAGGGCTCACTACTTGGAGGGAGCAAAATGCCGTGAAATAGCTGCTTTTGGGAAGGAAGGACTAACGAGAATAAAAGTAGGGAGGGGAAAAGGCTGGCCCCAGAACTGGCAAGGGAGAGTACACAGTAAGGCAAACTCTGAAATGAGTAATGAACACAGCCTCCAGCAAAGCCAGGACCCATCCTCTCTGAAGACTCCAGGAAAGGGCTCTGGGGAACACAAAACAAAAAAACAAAACAACAACAACAGCAACAAAAATGAATGCCACAAAGATGGAAAATAACATAGGCTCAATATAAGAAAGTCTAAGATGCCACAACTCAGCTTCCCTGAAGTGTGGCATTTTCAAAGCCCACACATCATAACAACTTTGAATCTGAGACGCCTAAACAGGAAACCCCTGAGGTTCCATCTGTCTCCCTGACTAGAAAGACAGCTGAGGAACCATGCTGCTGTCTGGAAGAGGGCTGGCAAAAATCTCAGGAACCTTGGCCCAGGAGCTAGGAATGTGCAGTTCATTCTTCCCTCCAGTCTAATTCGCAGTCCTGACAAAAGCTGTTGGAGTGCTACCAGGTCTGCTGCTGTGACTACAAATGAACCATTTCTTAATTCTGTTTTTATTCCTAAATATAAAAAAAATAGAATTCATCACATGATATTAAATAAATCCAGTCTTTCCTTTGTTCTACATGATATTTTACTATCAAAATTAAGAAGGAGAAAGCGTTAAATGAATACGAATGTCAAAAGAAAAGTGAAGATGAGACAAAAGTAGGGAACGATGAACTGAGAGCATTAACTACTACTTCAATTCGGTTCAAAATCCTAAGAGGCTCCATAACATTGAACAGACACAGACATTCAGCATTCAAAATCCTCCTGAGTCTACTCAAATCTCCCTTTCCAGGCTTATTATCTATATCTCTACCCTATGGTAATCTCAGCAGATACTAGTCATATTCCTAGCACTGTACTTTAGTACTTAATTTCCAGACTCCATCTTGCTATTTATCTGTAAATTCTACTTTTCCTTTAAGATTATACCCAGCTCGTGATCATCTTTTTATAATCATCTATTTATGTATGCATGTAAGAGCTGTCATCACAGACAGAGTGGGGAACAGAAGAGGCTGATCCACTGAAATACACTACTGAAGGGAGCAGTGAGTGAGACAGTAGAAGTCTGCACCATGTGGATCACCTCCCTGGCTGAGGATTGAACTGATGCTGCAGTGGCTGCAGATAGCTTCATAATACTGTTTCTTAACCCACTGCACCACCAGGGAGACCCATGATCATTTCTAATGATGCAAAATGCAATACCCTTTCATGATAAAACTCAGGAAACTAAGCAAAGAAGGCATGTTCTTTAACACGAAAAAAAATTATAAAAATCTCACATCTGATATATTTGATGAAATAGTGAATATTTTCCTCTCTAAGGTTATGAATAAGATACGAATAAAATACCAAAGCTAATAAAACAAATTTAGCTATGTTTCAAAGTATAAGGCCCACTCATCTAAAAAAAAAAAGCAGTGTTTCTATATACTAGCAATACATGATTCAAAAAGGAAATTATAAAACTATTTCATGAAAGCATTCAAAAGAATAAAATACATAGGGAATAATTTAGCCAAAGAGGAAGAAAACTTATATGCTGAAAAAAAAAGAAACTGAAAAGATGTCATGTATTCATAACTGCAGATTTAACATTGTTAAGACAGTACTACAAGGGTGACCTACAATTCCATACAGTACTTATAAAAATTCCAAAGGTCTTTGGCATAAATGAAAAAAATCCTCAAATTCATATGGAATTATAAAGTGCTCTCATTAGAGAAAACATGTCATTACCAAAATGTAGCTACACAGACCAATGAAAAAGAACTGAGAATCCAGCAGTATAAACATCTATGGTCAAGAAATTTCAATAAAAGTTCTTGGGAAAAAAAAAACTCAATGAGGAAAAATTAGCTTTTTCAACAAATAGTGTTGGGACAACTGGATGGCTAGATGCAAAACAAGTAAGTTGAATACTAATTACACACCATGTACAAAAATTACCTCAAAGTGGATACACAGCCTAAATATAAAATGCTAAAATCACAAATCTTTAAGGAGAAAACAGGGATAAATCTTCATGACCTATGTTCTGCAACAGATTCAGAGACATACCAAAAATGAACAATAAAAGAACAGATAAATTGGATTTCAGCAGAGTTAAAAACTTTGTACCTCAAAGAACATTTCAAGTGAAAACATAACCTATAAATTTTTTAAAAACCTGAAAAATTAAATATTTTTAAAGGTCTAATATTCAGAAAACACAAAGAATTCTTACAACTCAACAAGAAAAGATAACCCAATTCAACAGTTTGTAAAGAATTCAAATAAGATATTTCTTCAAAGAAGATACATGAAAACGCACAAAAAGATCCTCAATAACAGTAGTCAATAGGGAAATATAAGTCAAAACCACAGTGAGGTCCCATTTTATACCTACCAGAGGTAGGCATAAAAAAATACAAAAAGGTGGAACAAAGGAAATATTGCAAAGATGTGCAGAATTTAGAACCCTCATGTATTTCTGGTGAGAATTCAAAATCATTCAGTTTTAAAAATTTGACAATTCCTGAAAAAGTTGACATAGATTTTGCCATCTGCCTCTCCAATTCCACTACTAGGCAGAAATTACGTACACTGCACCATGTAAGTACATTACGCACATCTTCACTACTCAAAATAGTCAAAGGTGGAAATGGCCCAAATATCTGTCAATTGATGACTGACTAAACAAATGTGATATAAATACATACTGCAATATTGTTCAGTCATAAAAAGAAGTGAGTCGCTGACACATGCTACAATACAATCTCCTAAGTAAAAAAAAAAATCAATACAATCTCACTAAGTAAAGAAAAAGCCAGATAAATAGGTCAGATATCATAAAATTTCAGACATACTATATGAAATGCCCACAATAGACTCACTTTACAGACAGAATACAAACCAGAGGTTGTCAGGAACTGCGGGAAGGGAAGGATTGGTATAGGATTTACTTAGCAGTGATGGAACAATTTTGGAACTAGATAGAAGTGGGAGTTTAGCAGTACTGTGAACATACTAAATGCTGCTGATTTGTTCACTTTAAAGTGATTATTTCATGTTATGTGAAGTTTACCTCAATAGAAACCTCCATGTCTCTATATGTGTAATGAAATAAATTCTCTCCCATTTTCTGAGTCTTATATCACAAACCAGTGGTTTAAATTCATTCATTACTGCTGAATGTACTTTTTTTTTTTATTATAACTTACAAGGTCCTTGAGGGATGGGTCTGCAACTTTCATCTCATTCTGCAGCACTTGGGTATCTAGCCTACTGGCTCATACCCAATAAGTACACACAGAAAGCTGTTTAAGTGATTTTGACATAAATTTGCACTGTGATCTCAACAACCAACCCACTGCAGTTAGTTTTCCTGCCTAAAAGGCATCCAGTTCTCTGGAGTAAAACGCATAAGTCTATTTAGAAAAAATACAACATTTAGAAGTTCTTACCCAGCTTGTCAAGTAAGAATCCACCAATAGAGGTTCTCACTACCATCACAATTTTGAGGTGGAGGGATCAGAGTCCATGGAGATGATTATGGGGGTTAGGGAGCTCTTCTCAGTATTTAGAAAAGGCTAAAAGAAACCACATGCTTCCTCCAAAGATGCCGAGGTCGACTTAGTACCAAGTGTCTTTTTGCTTTAGGCTGATGAGATCTCATCACAGTCATTTGTGATGACGGCTATGAGGAACAATTAAATGAAAACTCAGTGATAAATTTTACATGACAAATGTTGGTCAGTTAATAAAATATTGCAAAATAGGACGTGTATAGAGCAGATGGGGAATAGAAGAGATTCTTACAGGAAGATGACTCACATTAGTCACAACTTTATTGAATTTTCAAGGATATACTGAGGTTCAGAACATCAAAATTAGAATTAACGATTTCTAAACTACACATCTTATTCACTCAAATATTGCAAAAAATTCTGAGAAAATGTCACAAGTTACCTTCTGCTATCCTTCAATATCCAGATGTTCCTTCCACATTTGGAACACTATTCTCATATGTACCATGGAATATTATACTACCATAAAAATATGAAATGCAGCCATTCTCAACAAATGGAGGGAACATGAAAGAACTGTGTGCAGCAAAGCCAGTCAGAACAATGAAAACCAATATTGGACATTCTTATGGCAAACAATTCAAAAGAAAAAAACACAAAAACTAGTAAACATCAATAAACATTCTGAGGGTTCTGAGGTTAAGAGGAAGGAGAAGAAAAGGGACAGAGGGATACATGGGATGGTGGTGAAGGAAAATAAAGACAGTTACCTGTTGTTCAGATTAGTCTTAGTACTTTTCTATGAAGAAAAGGGGGGAGGGACACTATTCCCAAGGCAACTATCTTTGGAAGAGCAAATTTCTAAAATGCCACAGCTCAAGAATATTCTCCATTTGCCCTTCCACTTTGGTTAGCTCCTCATAATTCATCAGAAGGCTGCCAAGTACAGTACTCCTGAGGTTATTTAAGAGGCTAATGCCCTGTAGACATGTTGAACAAAGTTGTCTTTTCAGAAGTCTGGAAGACATAAGACTGGCAACACTAAGATCTCTATCCGGAAACTCATGAATGCTCCTATTATTCTAAGAATTTAGACTAGAGTCATGCATTTCATCCCTACTGTCACCTGTGATTATGTTTTTATAGTTATTACAAAGCACTTTGATGATGAGATTGTTTACAGGCCTCAACAAGCATGCTAATGTGACTTGGAGACTCAATGTCTCCTCACTGCTGCCCTCTCAGTAAAAGCACCCTCATTTGCTCTAAGCCAAGGGTGAAGAAAGTCCAACCTGGTTCAAAGAAACCACTTAGAGAGTAAAACTGATCTCATCTCTTGGTGTGACTATGAGCACTATGTCCAAGTGCATAAGAGAGATGATGTGTGAACTGCTTAGTACCATAGTCTCGTCTAGCCAGCTCAAGGTAAACTAATGAAAGGGGCTGAGTCAGAGGTCTCTGGGATTTGTAGAAGGCAGAAATTATATTAAGCAGTGCTCACAGAAAGACCCAGAGAGATTTTCCTGGTGGTGCTGTGTGCATGTATATATGTATAGAAGAACATTTATAGAACAAAGATGAACAAAAGAAAGGGAAAGGAGGGAGAGAAGAAGGGAGGGAAGGAAGGAGGGACAGAGAAGGTAGGGAGGAAAGAAGGTTTGGGGAGAGACAGATTATGTGGCTGAAGCAGCTTGAAGGATGGCAGAAAGAGTTACAGACAATTCTTTTCCCTGGGAGAAGAGGAGAGGTCAATCAGGCCTTCACGAGATAGGCTGGAAGTGGGTAAAAAGCATGAAAAGGCCCAGTGAGAGCAGCTGCAATCAGATCCCTCTGGGGCTGGATGGAGAGGTAATCAAGAGCCTTGGGACAGCACATCAGCAGCCTCTGGGGAGCCTCCTAGAAAGGCCCCTTTCAGGGACAAAGGAGTTCATTCTGGGGCTGTGATTGCCTCTCTAGGCTCAGCCTGCTGTGAATACCTTGAGGTTGACCCCTATCCACCTCAGAATAGAAACAGAGATGTAACAGGCTTGATTACTAAATAAATCAAACACAAAACATGCAAAAAGAATGGCTGATTTCTGAGTCAACAGCAGAGACACTGTAGAGCTACAGCCCTAAAGGGGTGAAGGTTGAGTGTGGCAGATGGCTAGAGCAAGATAGGGTTCAGTGGTTGGATGTGTTCCTCCTGACTAGATTCACTCCTGCAGCAGCCTGACAAGGCTTGCCATCTTTTCTTACTTTGGTGGGTCTGATGGTTTTCTAAATGTATATTGTGCAAGACCTACCAACATCTCCCTGTAGAACTGGATCTAATACCTATAATTCTGACTCCAATGTCTAAATTTTCAGAATTTAATTGGGGCAGGTTGTGGAGGATAAATTCTAACTGTCTGAACATTCAATCAACTACCATAAAATACTTTCCAAATTCTACCTTTCAAGTGTACTGTCCATGAGAAGACTTGGTTCAGTTTTACTTTTTGTGATCTGAATTATGGAAGTAGTAGATGTAGTAAACTCTTGTCTTAGGCACATTGGGCAAAATTGAAGGGGGCAGAGGTGTAATCTATGCCCAACCTCCTTTTTAAGGGTCCTTGAGGATGGTAGGTTTCAATCTTTGTATTTTACATGAGGGAAATATTTCACCTTGTTATATGACAACACAATGTCTAAAACATATAAAAAGTGAAGCATCTTTGGGTGACTATCAGTGAGGACAAGGAACCCTCACAAGTTCATGACCTACCTTTTCACTGTTGTCCCCTCATTCCCTTTAGCCCTTGTGCACTGAATTAAGGGCAAATCCAGTAACATGAGAGGAGACAGCTGGGTCTGTGCTCATCTGTCAAGATGGTTGCAGTTTCCTCTTTGGACCTCATCAGTAAAATGAGGGGCTGAGTTTTAATGGGCTTTTGGATCTTTACAACTCAAACTCAACTTCTCTGTGACTCACTGGTAGTCACCCAAAGATGCTTCACTTTTTATATGTTTTAGACATTGTGTTGTCATATAACAAGGTGAATAGAATGATTGTATGCACACACACATGATTGTATGCACACACACATGAAGATAGCTAAGAAAAAATATATGCATGACAACAGTCGCCTACATAACAAAGTGTCATTTTCCAACTTCTCTTCAATGGAGTTTCTTACTTTAGATTGTTTCTAAGGATCATTATTATGATCACCTCTAGTGATCTTGCCGAGAAGTTCCAATGTTGGGGTCTGATTGTCTTATTTCTATTACTAAACCTGTAAATTTCATAGTTATTTAAGCAGGGCGAGGGAGTATACAGATAATATTTTTCTCCATTAAATACAAAAATATTTTCAGTGACCATTCCATCAGAGGTTTCTTTTCATATATTTATGTTGTTGGCATATTTTTATCATACTGATGAAAAAATTCATAAAACCCAACACCCTCATTTGCCCAGAGTCAACACAAGTATTTGCCCCTCATCATTCCATTCAAAAACCAACACTTTATATTGTTTTTTGGAACATACTGGCTAATTTTTTTATAACAGTTTATTTTTACATCATTTTGTACATTTTTTTCCCATCTCAAATGTAATCCCCACGGGTTTCACATCACCAAGTCACCCGTGTGCCTAATCCCGTGCACTACCCTCCCCACCCCCCCATTTTTTATCCCATTCCCCACTCCACCCCCACAAAATGTCTCTGGTATATGGTTGTTCATTATTTTTGTTATTTTCTTGCCTGGTCCATTATACCTCCTGCTATGAGTGAAACCATCCGGTATTTTTCTTTCTCTTTCTGGCTTATCTCACTAAGCATGATCTTCATACTGGCTAATTTTTTAATGTCCACATTCACTCTCATCACCACTGTCAAATGGTCATAACTGAGGAAAGCCAAGGTCTTTCCCCTTGGTCACACAGGCTAAATCTAGGTAGTAGCAGCAAATAGCTTCTTATGTCCAAAGTAGGAGGAGAAGGCCTGCCTATATTCGGATTCCTATGTGTTATGCACCATAACTATGCAATTTCCCCATTTAGGAACACATTTTCTCTCTTATGTTTTGAGCAAGAAATGGTGGCAGAGTAACAGACTCTGCTCATTTTATTGAATCGCCTACATTTAATTGGGAAAATGGGTTGTTGTAACTCTGTCAACAGGACACGTTCAATTACATCATGTAACCATTTTTCTTCAGAAGGCATTACCATCTGGTCTAAGCAGTTAAATAAGCACAGCTACGTGCTATTATAGCTAATGAAATTAAATGTGGCACAAACATATACATGACACACAGAATTCACATCTATCTCCTTTTAAAAGCAGTTTCCTTGTTGGGAAGTAAGTTATGTGGGTTGTGAGATCAGAATTGTGGCATGGTTGACTGCTTTTACTGTGTCTCAAATAACCAAAGTGATTCTTCACTACACATCCAGGTCAAACTTAAGAATTTTAGCTTTAGAAGACAAAACAGTTCCCTTTTTAACCAGCCTGCATCCCCCTTAACCTTCAGCACCCATTCTACCCTATAAAAAAGGTCTGCTTCCTCCATCTGCTCCGGGATCAGACACAGCTCTGGCTACATGACTTCATATTCATCTTTATCTTCCCCCAGCTTTTCCAATCTCCCAACCTACTTCCCAGTGAGATGAGATGTAGATTAGACCACAAATATAACAACCCTAGCACAGACTAGGCACCCAATAATATTTCCTTCCAACCTCTAATTCCTTTCCATATTTTGTACTCATCCTAGCCTGCATTGGTTTGTGAATTGGACTAACCTGCAAACCTAGTTATTTTTTTTGGGGGAAGCTAAACTAAATGGAGAGCCATGCCACTCAGCACCACCTTCATGTATGTATGGACATTGTTATTTTTCTCATCTCATCCTTTCATTTTCTTGATACATGAGTAACTCCAGTTTCTTTTGTGAGGTATCCCTGCTCCCACTTTTAATTGCTGTGAGAGTAACTCCCAACTCCAGATCTAGAATTAGTACTAATTGGTTTAAGCCAGAAAGATGGTAGGGTGATGTTGATAAGAGTGACCATGTGGGGCCTGAATTTGAAATAAAATAAAAGACGTCAGCACAGGAAAAGTACTTAGACCTGAAAAGTGTATATGGCTATGGCTTTGTGCATGTATGATGTCTGGGCAGATATGGAATCAGGGTTCAGAATGGCTGCCCCTAAAATCTGCCATGATGCTTACTGTTATGAGGCGCTCAACGGGGTGTGCCTGGTACTGGTACCTGCGTGAACTTGCTGCATCTTTTAAGCACAGAGTCTCAGAATTTCTGGATGTGTGGGCCAGGATGGTGTCCACAGTGTATGCCCTGCTTGTGATGGGACAATCTGTCTGCATTTGTTAATTAATTCAATAATTACTCACCCCTGCCCAAGTGTTGGTTCCTACAGGGAGCCCATGTGTGCCGCAATACAACCTGTGCTTAATAGATGTGCCTGGAGGTTTCAAGTTTGGGATTTTAGAACTATTAATGATGGCTAACATCTGTTGTGCACTTAGCATGGTGAGGGCACTGTTCTAAGTGCTTTATAAAAGTCCCCAATTAGTCCTTTTGATGATCCTATGAATTATTCTATTATATACTTCTTGAGGATGAAGATACAGAGGCACTGAGAGTGCAAGCAATTTAACAAATGTCTTCCATCAAGTAGGGGGCAATGGTGGAACTCAAACCTAATCAGTCTGACTCTGGAGTCATATACTCTGGAACCACTACAACAGACTAACTCTCTCAATAAATCAGCCCCATTTCTTTGGCTTGGCCTGCTTGAAATAAAATATATATACTAGCCATATGAATGCCATGCTTTCACTTTCTGGCTCCTCATTTATTTTGAAAAGATACACATCAGTAGTGAAAGTCACAAAATTGAAACAAAAAATCCCTTGACTGCCAGCAGGTATTTGTTCAGTATGAACAAAGTTCAACTTTAGATGGACAATCTAAGGGGTAAGCTAAGAAGCTCCCTTTTTTTGGTGTTCCACTTGAAGAAAAAGTTTTTAGCAACTAGGGGCTACAAAATGCATGGGATACAATTCAAATGTTTTGCAAAAAAGATGACACCCATAACAAAGTCTCTTTTGAACAATAAAGGTTAGCCTTTTTCTTCTACCTCAATTTGCCAGTCTCAAAACACTGTAAATGTTTAATAGTAGGCTAATTCAAAACCCTTTCCTTTAAGCTCATCTCATGAAGAGTTTGGTCTTGTATGTGAATATACTATAATGTAGATAAATCTTATCCCTAACAAGTAATTTTCTTTTTGTGTCAAGTCTCTATTTTACCTGAAGTAATATGAAAGTTTGATAATTAAGAAATGACTGAAGTGCTCATGGATAGTGGTGCAAAAAGCAAAGCTGAGCAAGTCTTAAAGAATAAGAATATGGGTTGAGTGAGAAATAGTTTTCTTTTATTCATTCATTTATTTACTTATTCTTTTGTCTGAACCAATAACATATCAGCTTGTTCAATGCAATTTTCAAAGGTCCAGTTACCTGTACTGGATTGGAGGACAGAGTGAAGACATTAAAAATCTAATTTATTAAGACTGTGTAATATTCTCTTGAACTTATTTCCAAAGACATTTCACTCAAAACACATTTGCTCCTAAGGGGTTGGGTGTACTGTGTTCTGGCAAAGTCAAGAATAATTAATAAAGACAGGAAATTCACCTTTTGAGTGTGGCAGAGATTCCATTTTGTCTACTAACTCCTCACAGCAATAAACATGGAAGGTACTTAGCGAACACCTTTTAATGCCCATGGGTTTTCCTGATTTTATTACTGCTACCTGTCTAACCACAACATTCTTACCCTATTATGCACTGAAGAGTGCTTACTTTAAAAAAAAAAAA
>NW_004567125.1:4457892-4519364 GCF_000260355.1 Condylura cristata | reverse complement strand
AGGCGGGAATCGAACTCATGCGGAAGTGGCTTTAGCTTCTCAGTGCAGTGCTTTAACCCGCTGCGCCACCAGGGAGGGCCCGGTTTCAGGTTTTTAGGGAATCAACGAAGCATTACATTTTGAAGATTTTTCAGCAATGCTTGCTCCTTCACTTGATCAGCGCTTCTGCTTAGTCAGTATTTCTTTTCATTTTCCCTGACTTCCTCATGCTTGTCTCCTCTTTTTGGGTCTCTATACTAACTAGTGCCTGTCTCTGGGCCTCACACTGGTTTCTTTGCAGTGTCCTCCTAACAGGCTCTACTCCTTGGTGGTCTCTGTCCTTTGTTCTACCTATTAATCATTTTCTTTTGCTGTTCTCTTCAACCTCACCAAACCTTCTGTGACAACACTATGTGTATTAGTTCATCAGATGATTCTGCATTATGGAAATCTCTACATGACATGCACACTATCAGAGAAGCTCCACTCACTTAATCCTTGAAAGGATGTTAACAACTCCTTAGAGGAGAACAGTGATCTACCCAGAAGCAGATATATATATATATATATATATATATATATATATATATATATATATATATATATATATATATATTTCCCGTTAGTATATCTATAGGTAGTGAAGTTATAACCACTACATTGTAGAAGTTAAAAATACCCCTGTTTTTATTGTTAACTGATGAAAGTCCAATTTTGACAATTCACAAGCTGATTAGGCTTTTAAAACCTATATTTATTCATTTCAACAAATTTTATTGAGCACCTCTTATATGCCAGCCTCTGCTCAGTGACAGAGATGTGCCAATAAACAAGAGACTGACTCCTCTCCTCTCATCACAACAGCAATGAATCAGCTGAAAGAGATATTTAGGAAGTCCTCAGTGTTCCATACCTGTGCCCACTAATCCTTTTCAGGTTTGGAAAGCAGAAGGGCTGCTGATACTGAAATCTCCACCTGAGTTTGAGTCCTGGGGATCTCATTTACTAAATATATAATCTTAAACAGAGTAGTTAACTCCCTTCTGTTTCAGTTTCCTCTCATGTCAATGGGCAAACCAGCAGTAATGGATTCTTCTGAGGATTAAAGTATGAAATGTTTAAAATGGTGCTTAAAATATTCATTATATTTTTATACAAAGATTCCATAGTATTGTTAGAAAAAGAAAATGTGGCACAATAAAGCATAGCACTATAAAGCTCTCTATGGCTACTGCAGCACGAGTTTGATCCCCACCCAGGGGGTGACCCACATGGCAAAGCAGACCTCTCCTGACCTGCCTGCTGCTCCCCTCAGCAGTATATTTCAGTGCATCTGCCTGTTTTGCTCCCCACTCTGTCTCTGGTGAATCCTCTCACCTCACACACTTCTGGCCTATACCCCAATTTAGTCTGCATAATTAAATAAATCTTTTAAAAGAAAAAATAAAAAGAAAATGTTTTTCCACTGTTTGAAAACAACATCTCTTTCCCCATGGCAAACGTTAAATTTATTAAGATTCAAACTTCATCAAAAGGTTACAACTTTGCCCTGCAGTGACAAGAAACATGAAAAAGGAATATACGGATGCTTTCATAGACACAGACACACACACACACTCAGGAAAAATAATTCATTTGTACAAAAAAATAATAATAAAAACCTTAGGAAAGGTTTTGAAAATAGAAGATAAACAAGGATGAAAATCTTGCCCAGCAGCAACCATTTCCAGTGTGACCAGGCAAGTTTTCAGCTTCAAACAGGTCAGGTCAAGAGTGCCCCCATGGTGTTGCATTGAGATCTGCCACTCATATATCAAACTCCCTTCACGAGCCTCTTCCTAGCTGCCAGATGTACAATGGTTCCTGCTTGGACTGTGGAAGAGTCAGGGTAAAGGGCAGAGAGAGAGAGAGACAGGGACAGGTGACCTCATTAAAAAAAAAAAAATCACGTGGCTTTCTGCAATATTTTGGACAAAGGACTTCTCTAGAGTACACAATTTACATCTTCTTAGGATCAGACTATGATAAAATAAAACCTGGTGATTTGGCCTCTACAATAAATGCTGGAAAGCAACACATACAGAAGGTGACCTCACAATGGCTAGCTGGGAGCAGAAGGCAATCTGTTGATGTTCTGCAGAGATTACCTCATTATTTTTTCAATTCAGTCTCCTATTTTATTGGGCCTCAAGTGGTTTACTCCCCAAAAAATTATGTAAGATGTTTCAATAGAGCTGATTTTTGCATAATTGTCTAGTTATCACCAAAGCATTCTTATGACATTATGCATTATTACACCATTTTTTATAAACTTATTTATCATTTGATGAATAAGTTCTAATCTATGCAGAACCTCAAAACATTCCTGTTCTAGTCATGAACCACAGACTGGTTGGGGAACTTCAAAAGGTCACAGGGAGCAGGAAGGTGCAATAGAGAATCTGAGCAGGAATGACTTGACCAGACATGTACAGTTTTAGGGAGAATGTTTGCAATATATATAGAGGGGACTACTTCAGTGGTTAGAACAACAATCTAAGCAGGAGGGAATAGGAATAATAGTGACTGTGGCATTAGAATGGAAGGAAAGATCCAGATCCAAGGATTTGTCAGAAAAGGAAGAGAAGGGGAGGGGAAAAAAGGGGAAGAAAAAGGGAGAGAAAGGGAGGGGGGATTGGATCTAGGAGAAAGCAATGCTGGTTCCTATTATATTTGAGAAAGTCATGCAGCAGGTGGTTCGTGATATGGAGAGGGAGACCAGGAACAGAAAACATAAAGATGGAAAGTGAGGGTATTAATAGTGGGAGAAATTAAAGTAAAGTAAGAAATAGCTAAGAACCATGCTAAAACCCTGACCTGTATTTACTAATTTTATCCTTGCATCTCTGTGAAACAAATATGAAAAAAATACTCAGAATCAGTAAATAAATTACTCGTTTCCACAACTAAATAAACCAGGCAATCAGCTTTGACTCAGGTCTATTCGACTCTCCTGACAATACTATTGTGTACCACTTTCAGTAACAATGGGATTCGTAGTAAAAAGGGTAAGAATGTGGACTGGCAGACAGGGAGACTGTGGGACAATGCAGCTCCTAGAAGGAAGAGATCAGCGGTAGGGCTGAAAGATGCTACCATCATCTCTTGGACTTTGTGAGTAGAAAGTCAACGGTGGGGTTGAAGAAATGACTTTATTAGTGCAATGGGAAAGAACTACTCCATCAGAAGTTAAGAAGAAAGGATTACAGCAAGTATAAACCTCCTAGGCTTTGAAGGAAAGGAGGGATCAAAATTAGATGGATTTTTTTTTTTAAGATTGGAGAAAAGTTGCTCAAGTTAATAAAGTGAGAGAAGGGGTGGGGTGAAGAAGACAGTGGATATAAGACAAAGCGAAAGAAATCGCTGATGCGATGAAGTTATGGTAGGGGTGGTCAGCTGAAGAACATGGTTTTGACCTTGGGAGAGAAGAAAGACACATTTTGCTTTTACAGCAGAAGGAATGATATAAACATGAAAAATGATTCTGATAAAAATTGTTAAAAGGAGGAGGTGGAAGTAAAATCAAGGATGATCTTACTGGACATCTTGGTGGGGCTATCTAGATCATGAGGTGTGATAGGTAAGTCTAGAATGAAGTGTTCAAGATGAGAGGAGAATAACTGAAGAACTCTTGTGAGGAGAGTGGCAAAAGGGAAGTACTCAGCGTAGGCTCCTAGCTAGAGTTAGAAATTTGTACACAACACAATGAGGGTAGAAAGCAATTTTCTCTAGCAGTTTAACATAAGCATACATTAACCTGGGCTAACAAGAAAGGAAATGCAAGACCATTTATATGCATACACATGACATGGATGAACATGACATCCTCCCACTAAGGCTGAGCTTTTATTCCACAGTTGCAGATACACATAGATATATCATTGGTCTCCAGAGAAGAATGTATAAGAAGAAAGACCAGATGCTAATGTGTAAATGGGGCTGTCTAATGTTCCTATTTGTAGTTTTTATTGGCATCAAAAGGTAAATATACATGCTTACATAAAATATAGGGATGAGATGACAGTGAAAGGGAAAGAAGCAGCAGAGAAAAAAGGGAGAAAGGCTCCGTAAGTCCTGAGGAACCAAGGAAGTACATCCTAATGAGACTGTTCAGAACTTAGCATTTTAACAGAGAAGGACAAGCTATGCCCTCTTGCTTAAAAAAAGCAAGGTCTATCAATAATAACCTAAGGGCCGTCATTATCTCTCTGAAACATCACTTCCACGATGTAAGAGGAATGGTGTCCAGTGTTAAAATGCAGCTAATGAATTCTGTGGGAGTACTTTATGAGAGTTAGCCTCACCACGGGGTGGCTAAACTCCACATTCATAGTCCTGCTAAAAGTCCCAAGTTTCTATTGGAGTATAAGCAAAGCCAATGAATTCTATGACATGCCTGGTTCATGAAGATAGCAGAAATTCTTTGCAATTTAAGGCCACTGCTTTGAGATTACCTACAAGTTTCCTTTTCCAGGAAACCATTATATCCAACAGGAGGAGCCAGGAGGCCCTGGGCTGATTGATGTTGCAAGCACTAACCAGGTGTCTCATCAATGAAAATATCTACCACAGCCAAACTACTCTGAGTTCATTCATTCAATCACTAACAGGAATTTTCTGGGTGCTTGAAAAGGCAACAGTGTCAATTATAGCAACCTCTCCAGGTGAAATAATTACTGGGACATTGTAGATGGAAGACTGAAAGAATACAACCATTTACCATATGGCATGATGCATTTATTGTCTAAATTCCGGAGGCCTTGTTCAGGATCCTAAAGAGAATCGTTTTGCTTGTTTTCGAACAAGCAGCCTTGAGGCCACTCCAAGTACATAAAGTCCTTTAATCTCTCTCTTTAACTTAGTTTCAGTCATGCTTAATAAAACATCTTGGTAGTTTCAAAACACGTACAAAACAGTATTTTATCTAGTCCTTAGTGCAACTAGTGATATGGGTAGGGAGGACAGGACCAATATTATCTTCATTTTTTGATAAACTGCAGGTCTCTCTCTCTCTCTCTCTCTCTCTCTCTCTCATGCACTCTCTCTCTCTCTCTCTCTCTCTCTCTCTATATATATATATACACACACTCAGTCTGAATATGTTGCCTTGTAATGACTCTCAAGTGGTCTGAATTTTTCCCTTTGGAACAACAAATAGGATTCTAATTTTCTTCCACACACTAACACTTCAGACATTTTTTTTAGTCTCAAATCAACCATCACAAATGTGACAGTCTTAAACTCTGACTATAAACTCTGACTATATGTGTGTATATATATATTTTGACACATGAGAATGTGTCAAGACCTATATTTGCCTAGTTCAGTACTGTCAAAGACAATAGCCACAAAAGGTTAAATTAGAATTTCTAAAAATTAATAAAATGTAAAAATCAGATCTTAATCACAGTAGGCACATCCAGTCATTCAGCCACATATGACTTGAGGCTACCATACCAGGCAACACAAAACATTCCCATCATTAGATGGATATGATAGCACTGTTTCAAACCATTGAATTGTTTCTGTCTGAAAATTTTGTCTACATGATGGTGTCAATTAAGGACCATCCATTACATTTACCTACTTTCAGTAACACCTTTTCAAAAAGAATAGCTATTTTATCTGGTGTGTGTGTGCACAAGCACACTCGCTGAAAGGAAAAACTCCACCCTGCATGCTGTCAGTTTGGAAATACTTAATTGGTTTGTGGGCTGGCTGACAAGCTTTAATATTCTCATCTTTTTCAAATCTAAACTCAGCTTGTGGCCAAATCACTTCCTCTATTAAATACACAAAAATTCTATTACTAAAGGGGAAGTAAAAGTTCTTTTTTTTTACTTAAACTGACAAGACACAGAAGATGGACTTCACATCTTTATTTTTTACACTTAGGGAGCCTGAGCACCGAAAAAGAAATAAAAAAATACACTCATTGAGATGTGGAGATTCTTGCAGTCACTCACTACAAGCAGAGAGTTGGCAAGGGTAGGAGCCTAACTGGCTGCTTTTTAAACTTAAAAATGTGAACACAATACTGATGACACAGTTGTGAGAATTACTCAATATTTAAACCTAGGGAAACTTTGAGGCAGTGTTATCTCAGATCTCTGTCTGGTAAGTACATAGAGGCTTAGGATGGTCTAGAACCAAGTGCTCAGTTCCCAGTTCGGAATCATCCTATCCACTGTGGAGCCTGCCAACACCACTTGCAACTCTTCATTTGTTTATACCTCTTCCTTCTTTGCAACCACTCCTTACTGTAATGATAGATAGTCCTCCAAATTCAGGTGAGATAAAAAGGATACATCTAGGAGTCGTCAATTATCTTCAAAGTAAAGTCATCAAATAAATCAAAGACAAAGGTAAGATTTGAAGTAGTAAACTTTTTGTTCTGATTTTCCTAAGTTTCCTACAGGCCTATCACACTGGTCAATGACACGCAGTACCTAGAAAACTGGAAGATTTTAAATTATTCCTTGGCAAAAAGGAGTATTTATTAGTGGGAAATAAAAATACAGAAAGGGGCCACAAAATTGGGAATTAAGTCAGTAAAGACAAAAAAGCTGTTACTCTAGTGTAGTGTCCCACTGAACAAAAAGCGCCTTTGTACTTCCCATTTTATACAATAGGCGGGTAAGAGTTTCATTGGATTCTGTGTCCCATCCTTACTCACTAAACTTTCAATCTAAACTTTAGAAAACTTTGCCCTTCTTGGTGGTGCAGGGGGTTAAAACGCAGCACTGCAAGCCAGCCACAACCTCTTCAGTGCAAGTTTGATCCCTGGCCCCGGAGGTGACCCACATGGTGTGGCAGACTTCTCCTGTCTTGCCCACTGCTCCCCTCAGCAGTGTCCTTCGGCAGTCAGCCTGTTTTGCAACCCCCACACCTCCAACTATATCTCTGGTGAGTCCTCTCACCTCCCCTGCACCTCTGGCCTGTATCCCAGTGCTGTATGCATGAATAAATCAATCTTTAAAAAATAATAAACTTTAGAAAATCTAGTTGGATAAAGCTTATTTATAGACCACAACAGTCTCTTGCAGAGGAAGAGCTGTAGAACTGATTTTTATCCACTTTTTTTAAACAGGTAAGATGAAATTTAGGTTTAGTGATGCTCAGTTTTAGACATAAATCAAGAGAGTTAAACTAAGAAACACTTGTCATTTTATTTTAAAAGCATTCATTTTACTTGTATGACATTTTAAAACTTGTATTAATGATTAAATCATCTTGGCTTGACAAATATTCTTTGTAAAAAATATTTATTTAGTGTAAAAGAACTGAGGCAGGCTAGAGGTATTGGGGGTAGAGGGAGTGAGAGGATTCATCAGAAACTGAGTGGGGAGGGAATAGCAGGTGAGACAGGAGATGTCTGCTGTGCTGTATGTGCACTAGTTCCCTCCCTGATCTGGGATTGAACTAAGTGGTGATAGCCCTGAGACTTAGCCTGTAGGCCACCAGGAGGCCTGGCTTGACAAGTATTCTAAAGAAAGGCAAAATTATCTTTTGTAGGTTATGCCAGGAGCCAATTCATAAAATGGGAGTTTTGTGTGGTGCCATATTACCCCCCGATATCCCTGTAATTTGTCTTCTGAACAGACAGAGCACTAAGGTAGAAGTCAGAGATAGCAAATGTCTTGTAGTCTTCTGGCCCACTCCCTAATTCTTTATGGGCTGAAACTACTTTATCGAGGGAAATAGAATTTATGCTTTTATCCTCCAATTCCTTCTATGCCTCCCCCTTGAAGTAAGCTGTCAATTCCTGTTACACCTAAAAGACAAGGCCTGACACCATTCAAATACCCTACATGTAAAGACATCTGTTTCCACTCCCTTTCAAAACTTACACTTTTGATTCAGTCTTGGAGTTTCCAAAATCTTCAATAAAAATATATGAACTTCATTTGCCATAGCGTTTTTATTCTTTTGTCAAGTCACAACTCCCCTTTCAGATTTGTGGACAATTAAAAAAAAAAAAAAACAGGCAAAACGCTACAAAGAAGAGGCCTATTTCTTTGTTACTGAGAGCTGATATGGTGCTTACGGAACAGGACTAAGTTGAAAGGACAATGGTTTCTTTTCCTACTGATGTACCTACCTTAATAAGTTTTACTATAATTATAAACTCTCACAACTCCCCTTTTTAAAATGAGAATATAAAAACAGTAGTAACATTTTAGACATAATTCACTGGTTCTAACCAATTACTAAACAATAAAACGATGATCTCCTACTGTGTTCATTGTAGTTTCTGCAGGCCCTGTAAGTGAACTGAGACTTCCTTGCTTAGTTGAGTATCTGTAATGCAATTGGGCATGTGGGTGTGCTGTTGCAAAAAGGATGATATTAGAGACATAAACTATAGCACATGCATATAAAAAGGCAGGTTTCTGTGTGAGTAACTTTGATAGGATTTGAGTCAACATGTTAAGTTACAGAATGTCATCTCTAATGTCCTACTCTTCTCATTTGCAGACTCATGAAAGAAATAGATTCTCTTAGATTCCCTCCAATTTCCAAGCCATCAAAACCTGATCCTAGAGAACTTCACCAATATGTTTACATTTTCTCAGTGGCAGCCAGAGGTAGGGGGTAGGAAATGGATGGGTGGAGAGGGGAAAAATGGTACACATTTCTAGTTAAAAATATAAGTTCTGGGGGTATGATGCCTAGTTGTAGGAACTGACTTTGTAGCACGGTGACTACAGTTTAATAATACTGCATATTTGAAAATAGCTAAGAGAGAATACCTTAAGACATTCTCATCACAAGAATATCTGTTGCTCTATAAGCTGATAGTTGTTAACGAGAGTGACATAAGTGATCATTTCACAATATACATATACAAAGAGCAAGGCATTATGCTGTACATTTGGAACTAATATAATGTATATCGGTTACATCTCAATAGAAAATCTAGGTCTGAAAAGGAATTTTCTGTAGTTAGTATAAAGTTGTAAGATGAGGGATAAATCACTTTTATAACTACAAGTGGTCACTAGTTCTTAACTGATGGTTCTGGATCACTTTATATTTTCAGGGCAATTTGGAATACTGAAGGGGCTTCAAAAGTTTTAAAGAAGCCACTGCAATTGCAATGCAATTGCTACTACAGTTTAGCCACACATCTTCATGGTGTCTATAGGAACTGCCTTTAGGAACTATTGAATCTTTAGGAAATACCTGGTGTGCTTTTCTGAACACTTGTTTTTGAATAGGAGGTTTCTATATGCTCCTCCCATAGACCGGAGGAGCAGCATCCTCCTTTATCTCTATCTGGTAAACAAAGACCTGCTATTTCACTGTGTCTCATTACTTATTATTGTCAATGGAAACATCAATGTGTACTTCAACCATTAAACAGAAAGGTTTTTAAATATTTAAGCAGATATTTTAGGGCATCTGAAAAAGGATAAATATATACTTCTGCTTTGGTACCTGCTGCAGAACAGGTAAATTTACAGAGCACTTAAAACATATTAAATGGTTCTTGAAAGCATTTAAATGTTTTAACTAACATGAAGTTAAATTGTTCTCTTCACTACGTAATGGCCACAATGACAGTATTTGGTAATATTTATTTACAATCATAGCCCAGTGATTAAAAGCAATCTATGGGCTAATTCTAAGGAGAATTCGAGTCACACTAACTGGCTTCTTATTTAAAAATAAGCCTTTCTCAGGTTACAACCATTTGAGAAATGGGCAATATAGGACTAGCAGTGACTAGTTTGCTTATAAAAATACTAGAAATTTCACTACTGAGGCTGGGTATTATATTTCTAGCCAATCCTCAAAAGTGCTGATAGCAGAAAATTAAGAGATAAAATGGGGAAAACTGAAAAACATTTTTTTAAAACTTTCTTTTGTTTAACAATTGTTAACAATTGTTAATTGTTTGTGTAACAATTGTCCACCTTTCCACCTCTTTCTCAGTGGAGGATTATTGCCCCTGATAATGCAGATCTAATCTGTCCCAACCCAGTTAGTGGCAGGAATTTATTCCAAGCTAAATTTCAATCACGGTCAATAAATATTCATTGAATTAAATGTTGATATTAATTAATTATAGATCCTTTTAAAAGAATTTTTTTTCCCCTAAGAGCTATTTATCAACAGAGATAACTGGGATATAATACCTTGTGACATGGTTTAAAGGCCCTCCCTGGAGGTACAGCGGGTTAAAGCACAGCACTAAGAAGCTAAAGTCACTTCCACATGAGTTCGATCCCCGCCTTCCCTGGAGGTGACCACGTGGCGTGGCAGACCTCTCCTGACCCGCCCGCTGCTCCCCTCAGCAGTGTACTTCGTCCATCTGCCTGTTCTGCTCCCCACTCTGCCTCTGGTGAATTCACTCATTGCCCCTGCATTTCTGGCCTGTACCCCAGTTCTATATGCACAAATAAAATAAATCTTAAAAAAAAAAGTGAAGAATCGTGAGTAAAATCATCTCCTCTGTCGGGTCAATTATTACCCCCTCCTCAATAAGTATTAGACTTTCAGTCTATGGGGTATGGGCACCAAAACACAAAGCACTATGTGGCCAAACTAGGGACTTAGATAAAATATCTCACTTAAAACTCTGTCATAGATAATAAAAATTAAAAGCAAAATTAAAGAAAAAAAAATTAGAGGCAACCAGACAGAGAAAACAAAAATCACTTTTCAACAGATTGCTTTGTTTACTTATCCAGGGGACTTTCTATGATTAACTCAGTGACTCTGCGATACAGTTATATTCAAAAGTAAATATTTTTAATTTTGTTTTTTAAATCAGTAACTCTTTCCCTAAAATTTTTTTAAAGCTAAGGTTCCTTCTTATATTTTATGGCACTTCAATATAGTTACTGTTCAAGCACTTGCACAGAACTGAAATTGGTTTCTGAAGTCTTGATTTCTTCAAGGCACTGCCTGTAGATCAAGAAGTTCAGGTGTAGAGACTGAAGATGTTCTGCCCTGCCATCCTTAACTGTGGTTCTGGACTGGTAGCCTAGCTTCTCCTAATTTCCAATCTTGAAACAAGGGTAATAATGCCCCAAACCTTGCAAGGTTGTGGTGAGGTTTACAGATATTTTAAGTAAAGCTCAGAAAATAAGGCAGACTTTGGTAGACGCCCAAGCTAAAATTTTTAACAGCTGCCTGCAGGCATTACTCTAGCCCTTCATGAGGACAAGAATGCATTTGAAGTCTTTCATTTTCATAACCAAGTGTTAGATTTGACAACCTCAACCTTACAGCCAGGAGCTAGAACAGCTTTCAGGTGCTCAGCAGTGGCATTCAGAAAGGTTTTCAAAATGATTTATGTGGCAAAACACCTGGCAATCACCAGCCATGTGCTGGTGATTATAGAACGTCATTAAATTCTGTTATGTTTAATTTTATTGTATGATATAGGAACAATTTTATTTATAAAATACATGATTATGTATAAATAAAATATGGTGCCTTCAAAATAACTGAACAAAGTATTATTCATAGTTAATAATTATTTCTATTCATACTTGTTACTTGATTACAATAAGGCAAAAATCACCAGACTTATACGTTAGGATAACATCTGAGATAATTGTACCATTTACTTGTTTTTCCCCTCAATTTTTCAGTAAGGAAAAAATCTTACTGAAAAATCTGTTTGATTCCAGACAACTAAATGGTTCAGTCCAGCTCAAAGGAAAGCTTTGTTTGGATGGAGATAGTGGAGAACCACCAGTTTCAGGATCATGGGATAGTTTTCTCCAAATTCTAAATCAAGCCATCAAGACTCATAGACACTTGGTTATCCAATCCCTGCAAAGACCCACAATTTAACCTTGTACCTTGAAGTTATATTTTCAAAATATGATTAACACAGATAGATTATTTCTCCCACATATGCCATAGTAAAAGTCCTGCACATCAAACTACCCATCGTGTATTTCCAGTCTCTTTACAATATTCCTACAATGTTTCACCACAGGGAAACATTCCTCTGTTCTGATGAAACTTAAAATTTCTCTTCAATAGAAGACACAATACAAGCTTTTATAGGAAAATACAGACGAGCTTCCTTTGTTGGCATCGACTGCAGGAAACTAAAGCCAGGTTTTGGGCTCATTTGCCTTTTTTTTTTTTTTTGGTCTAACTTGTCAGGTATAATTATCTTCTTCTTAAATCCTTCATTATTTGGTTAGTGCTTTATTCCTTGCTGGTTTTAGACATCATATGTGAAATCTTTTATTAGAAACATTCTCAAATCTGATAATTTATATTCAATGAAATTAAACATTTTTTTTTCTGTGGTTTTTATGATCAAATAATTGAAGAGAGGTTGAAAAGGTGGAAACTTTCTCTGTTAACACATGCTGTTTACAGCTCATGTTTCCCAGACCTGGTCATCATCAGAGATCAACATAGAACTGTCTTGTTTAATTCACAAACACTACTGCTTATCTAAATTACTATATTATTTATATTTTAAACAAGTATTTTTAATTAATTGGCTAATTTTTATGTGTTCCTTGTTGCAAATTTAAGAAGTAAAGTATGTTTCTCTACACAATAAAATTCAGTAGAATTCTTACTGAACTTGTTCCTTTCTACTAACAGGGAATTTGGAAAGAATCCAAATTCAATATTTTTATGAACTCAAAGATGTGAACCTTTATACTATAAATCACACATGAGAACTGATCTTAATATGATGAAATGTCTTTTAAAAAAGGGAAACTACAGAGGTGTGACTTTCCAGTGGGCACCTTCATTTATCGTGGAGCAGTATAAGTGTGACACTCTGAAGTGAGGTGTAACCATCTACAGCTTATTCTGAAAAGAGCTTCATTTCTTTTCTCTGAATCATTTCCTAAGGAGGTATGTATTCAAAGAAATAATCACTGAAATATAACATTGTTCATAATAATGACAAATTGGAAAAAGTATAAATATCAAAGGTAGGTTAAGCAATAGTATTATCATTATAATACTATATATTTTCTTTCTGCTTCTTTGCAGTGTATCTGCAGGGAATGTTCAAAAGACATACAACACAGAAGTGAGCATCCCCTTAGACTTTCCCAACTTCAGAACACCCCAAACTATACCCAATGAAAGTTCATGGATAATTCCCAGACTGCCCACAATGCTACCATCTCGACAGAGAAATCAGCAATTCTGATCCATCATGGCACACTCTAAATCATATGAAGAGACACAGTCATTGAGTAAAATGTTGTAACAGTTCAAAAGCAGGCATGTATGAATCGACAATCAAATAAATACCATCATCCATGGTTTCCCTGGCCTCAGTTTCCTGACTTGTAAATTGAGGCCTTTAGATTGCAACTACTTTAAGCTTCCTCCTGCAATGAAGTTCTAGGGCTTTATGATAATAGTATAAGAAAGGAGACAAACTGGGATAATGCTGAGTGAAAGGGGGGGGCTCTCTGCAAGTACCTGGGTATGACTTACAGGTATTCTCCTTGCTTTAGGCAGGAAGGCAGTAGCAGATACCTACGGTGGGGTGGTGAGCATGGAAGTGCAGGAGGGAATCAGAATGCCACACCCTGCGTGCCACTAAAGCCTTTCTAAATAAGTGAACAAGTACAAATGCAGTGTGAGAGGCTCATTTCTTAGAGAGGAAATGGAGGCCATAAGGTGACCTTTTCAAATCTCTGAATTATGTACCATCTCTTGGGTATCTTCTAACTAAAACTACTGTAACCCAAAGGGGATTAGATGGATAGAGTCTCTGTCTTTGCACTGACTTACTGTACTAGCAAAACAAACCCCAGTAGAATGTGGCCAAAGGAAAACTAGAAAACCAAGAACAGTACTGAGATAAAGTGAAGCACTGTTTATGTGAATGTGGATGTGCATGTCTGTGTGTCTGCACGTGCAAGTGCCATCCTGTCCAGCTGCTAGATCAGCTTTGCTCCCTCCCCCTACCCTCTGGTACTTGCTTGGGTATCACCAACCTGCTTTCCAGGAACTGCTTCTATCCTTCAACAGACAATTACTGCAATCCCATTACAGATCCCTGGGTCTCCTGGTAAAGGAGAAGGACAGAGGACTACAAAATACATCAAACGAAAATTCAGAAACCTCACAAGGACAGGAAAGACACTGAGACTACTAAAATAGAGTGGAAATCATTAGCTTTTGCCATCTTTTCCTAATTCAAAATGAGGAGTGGAAATCATTAGCTTTTGCCATCTTTTCCTAACTCAAAATGAGGAGCATGTGGATGGCTTTCAACCTGCAACTCTGTATCTGCACAACCCAGCACATAGCAATGGGAGTGCATAGCTCAATGGTGCAGGGTCCTTTCTGACTTGGAGTATTATGTGGGTTTCCTTGAACTTGAGTGAGACTTTGCAAAGGAGTATTTTGTTTCCAAGAGTTCCATTCCTAAATGAGAGCAACTTCACTGAGAAATTCCTCTCTATAGCCATAGGGAAGTTCAAAGAATGCTGTTCTTCAAGGCCTTTATTAACGACTGGTTTTTTAAAAGAAAGGGTTTACTAGGACAGAATGAAAATGAGGCCAAAGGGAATACCTTCAGAATAAAGTCATTATGCACCCTGTGGAGATTTCCCTCTCCCCTCCCCCCACACACATTCACTCATACACCGACTCACTTTCTCCTGATACTTCAGGAGGAGAACTTAAGGAGTAAGAAATGAAAATCAGACAGAAAGAGGATGAGCCCAGATGGGCAGACAAGCAATAGTATTTGATTGGTAAGAGTTAAGTGTTCACAACAAAAACCTATTGCTTGGTGTCCTGAAAGTTATCAAGACAACAGAACCGAAAACATAATGGATGGTGGAGAATGGACAGAAAGAAGGACACAGGCAAGAAGAATTCAAGAGTTGCTTTGAGGGATAGAGGTACAGAAAAGGATGCATTAAATTAACACAAGGGCAAGCAAAAAGGAGTAGGTATAGAAACTTGAAGATAATGGTGTTTTTTAAGAATAAAACAAGTTACAGTATCCAATCCAATTTAGTATAATTCTTGTGAGTTCCATAAACTTAATCAATGCCTTTGGTTTTTCAGAGTATTGTACAAACAATGGAGTTCTATAGATAAATATCTGAACTATCAACCTCTCCTTTTGGAAATTGAAATGGTAGGGTTTATAAATGGAAAGTGGATATACATATCATAGACCAGTATAAATTATAAAAGTTTTTAAAAATTTAAGCCTTCATATTACTATACTGACTGTTTTAAAAACTATTGATTATAAAATTATAGCAACATGATAATGGAGATAGGATGAAGACAGCAGAAAAAAAAAACACTACAAAATCTCTTTAGAACCTCGCAAATGGCTGATGTTCTCACAATTCCAATTTTAGCCATTCTAGAGAGACTATTATTTCAAAAGATTATTTTTCTATTTTATTTTAAGACAAAAAAATTTAAACAATGAAAACACTGTAAGAAATATCAACACATAATGAAACTCTTTAAGTCTTCAAGAAAGTGTAAAAATTAAAAGAAGTACTGACTGAAATAAAATAAAAATAAAAAATATGTAATAATGGCCAACATTTACCTTTAATATACAATACTGTCATTTAATCAAATGTTTATGGATAAGTTATTATGAATAGAAATGCAATAAACTTGCTGATTTCCCCCCATTCTTCATACTCTAATATATACAGTATGAATACAAATATACATACAAATAAAATGTAACTTAGAACACTTAATGGAAATTTCCATTTAAATTAAGGCCTACATGCTTTTATTAAAAAAAAAAAGTTAGAATTATCCTTAAGTTCAAAATGTAACTCTAATAAGTATCTTAGAGGAAAAATTTAATGGGGGAGGGGGAGCTCTATTAGAATCTTAAGAACTTGAAAAGTTGGTGCTTTACTAACTAGATAAAATAAGATGATTAACCATTCCCTTATAATCTTTTGTAATATCATTTATAACCTTACTTTTTGCCTGCTCCCCATTCTGTCTCTGGTGAATCCTCTCACCCCCTGTACCACTGGCCTATACCCAAGTTTGTCTATTTGTAAAATGAACAAAAAACAATCAGAAATACTATATGTTTGTTTAACAAATTAATAAGGTTTTACATTATATGTCTACTTCACAAAAGTCACCTTTTTAAAAAATAATATAATAGCTTATTTTTACATCATTTTGTGCCTTTTTTCCATCTCAGTTGCAATCCCCTTGGGCTTCCCATCACCAAATCACCCATGTGCCATCACCATACTCCAGTGCACTTCCCTCCCCCCACCGTTTTTGATCCCATTTCCCATTCTACCCCCATAAAATATCTTTGGTATATAGTTGTTCATTATTATTATTATTTTCTCCCCTGGCCCTTTGTACTGCTGCTATGAGTGAAACCATCCAGTATCTTTTCTTTTCTTTCTGGCTATTTCACTAAGAATGGTATTTTCCAGCTCTATCCATGTTACTGCAAAAGGCATGTGTTTATTTATTTATTTTTGGTTACTGAGTAATATTCCATTGTGTATATATACCACATCTTTTTTTTTTTTAACTCTGTAGTCACCTTTAAAGTCTTTTCAAATTGAGAAAAATGTAAGCCTGAGAAATACTACCTGCAATTCTGAGCTCAATAGCTTCCCAAGATACCATTTTGTGATACCAGTGGCACCATCAACTTCATGATTTCAACAGTAGCTCATGTGTATCCAATCCACCAAAGGTTTGCAATGTTTTGTTCTCTTACTAGCAAATATTGATAAATGAATTAGGAAAACTCAAAGATGCTTTGTGCTAAAAAACAAAAAAGGCAAACAACAACAACAAAAAAAAAACCCACCAGTGACTTCCTGAGAAGCAGTTACATTTCTTCCATTGATGTTTGTATTAGCACTCAAAATTCTGCAGGCAGGTACACAAGGTCATGTGTCCTGCCTTATGAGAGGTTGCTACAATTCTTTACTAACAATGAAAAGGAGAAACACTAAATATAATGCATAAGGCCACTATGTTATTAGACAGCTACCTCTCACATTTTACCTGACTCTACTGAAATTTAAAGGCACAAAAACATATGTACACATGTGCATACTACTTGTGCACATTTTACCTGACTCTACTGAAATTTAAATGCACAAAAACGTATGTACACATGTGCATACTACTTGTGCACTATACTACATCTGTGATGCATGTGTGCATACAAAATGACTTCTCAAATAAGGAACATAGCTTTCACCACAAGCAAGGCAATCACATTATTTTTAGATCAAACTGATTTCTGTATCACTGAAAGATCATTATGTCAGACCTTGTACTATAGTCTCCCAAATGGGGGAAAAAAGAATCGTTTTATAAAAACTGATCATTCTAAGCAAAAGGGAGGTTAAAAAAATCCTTAAGTTGAACTTTGTAGATACCAGTTTAGTGACTCTGGATTGAAACCTTGGGAATTGAGTATTTCCAAAAGTCCCTAACTGATGATTCACCAGGTCTAGAAGTCCTGAGTAGAGCAGAAGGTATACTGTGGCAGGGGGAGGAAACACGAACTCTGACTTGCTCCTCATATTCTTGTTGAGTGTTGAGAGCACAGTGGCAGAATACCGAATGTATGCTGATGTCTGACATAGCACAGAAGTGAAAAATCACGGAGTCAACGCTTACTTTCAAGTATCTATTTTTGGAAGCAGCAGTGTCCTCCCCACCAGCTTGTGAGAGTAGAGACCTTTAGTGTGGGGAACAGAAGGGAAGGAGAAGCAGTCAAGAAACATATCTACAACAAAGGCATATCCGGCACAGTACTTTCAGAATGCTGTCAGGATACAGTTTGAACTCAAGGTCTGAAAAGGTGTTTAGCGCATGAGTCATCATGTGTCAGAGAAAATGAACACAGCGTGCCTTAAGGTACAAAGAAGAGGCTGTAAGTATGATTACCCAAATGTGCCAGAAGAGTCTGGAGGCAGTAAAATAAACATGGTGGGTTATAAAAGAAAGAACAGAGTAGAACAAAAAAACAAAACAAACAAAAAAAAAAGCCTGTTCCATCTGTGTAGCTCAAAGCCTAAAACACTGCAATCTTTATTTGGAAGAAATTTAATGAAAATTATGGAACATAGAATGACTTTTCACCAACTTATTTCTCTAAAAGAAGCATGAATTTGCATTTTCATTGAACTGATCAAATGTTACCTAAGAACTGCTTAATTGCCTTAATGGTTTAATTCTATTTGCTGCCAATCTGATTAGCAAAGTGTGTTTCTGTGTGTGTACCCGTGTGGGCTGGCACTAAATGGAAGGGTGAAATCTATTACTCAAAGAAGAGCAATGTGGAGCTGGCTGTCTTTTGGTTAATTGAGAAACCATGAGTGGTGTGAGGAGGTCACCTTATCGTTTATTTTAATTTTCTTCTCTTGCATCTTCCCAGTCACTTGCTCATCTCAGAAACTTGACTTAGATTTAGACCACTAAGAGCATGTGTTAATTTGGGTTAAGGAGGTTAGCCCAGGTATTTTTGCCAGTGTAACGATTTAATAGGAACCTGGTTATGCTTTAACAGACCCTTTGAGTCTTAGTCAGACATGGTTAATGTAGATTGGGGAAATATCTTACAGAAGCTGATACATGTATTAATCTCTTGGAAACTTACACCAATACATAAACTAGCAAAGTAAAAGTAATCTTTCAGTCTGCATGGGAGTGGCTGCTGGTAAAGTACTAGAACAGTTTCTTTGGGCGAGGAGAGAAGCACTAGATAGTACTTCTGTATCCTTCCTTTGATGGAAATTATGTTCTCTCTTTGTCTCAGTGTCCTCAGCTTCAAACTGGAATGACTGGTTTTAAAATGATTTTTAAAATTATTTTAAACCTAAAAATAGGTTTCACAGGTGTATCTTAAAAATTGCACTGTACAGGGAATTAAAGGGAAGCTGAACAAAGCAGACTTTACCCCCAACTCTGAACTGTCCCAAACCCCTCTGATTAAAGAAGATTCTGCACTTTGATCAATTTTCTGTATTGATGTGCTAGACAGATTTGATTTGAAAAAAACTTTGTCAGTCTAAAGTACTTGAATAACTGCTAGCCTATATGAGCTCTGTGATTCTGTATAGTTTGAATGAAGTCTTCCCTCTAAACTTTATTTTGCTTGAAAGTTTCTTCTCCTTCATATCCTTCTGAGCTCCAACATCAAGACTTAAATCAAATGCCATCTTTTCTCTGAAATCTCCCTCAACAGGAAGTTTAGCTGGAGAGGTTGGGACTTCTTCACTAGAAGGCTCTATAGCTACATTTAGCTTATTAACCTAATAAAACAGTAACAGGTATATCTATATCTATTTAGTGATTTCTTACAAGGAACATCACTTTGGCATGGCAGATAAACTAAAGGGAAAAAATTAAAAAAAAAACTGAATGTGGAAGGAAAATATACATGAACAAGGGTTAAATAAAGTTTATACAGTGAAATTATATATAGTCTTTAATGATCGTGTTTTAGAAAATATCTCTTTGATGCAGGGATATGCTGATTATATACTGTTAGCAAAGAGAGCAAGGCATAAACTATATGCAGAATATGCTTACAATGCTATTACTCATTACATCTACTCAAAGGAAATATAGAAAAAAGTAAAATGATTAATTTTCTTTACTGTACTTTATGAGTTCTTCAAATTTTGAAAAAAAAACTTTTTTAGTATAAAAAAGTTTTGAATATTTGGCAAAACAAAAACCATATTATACACCAAAGTTAACAAGTACAATTATTTTTATCAGTTTTCATCACCAGAATTCCTCAGTCAAATGCCACCTGAAAACACAAATGTTGGGTAAATTTAAGTCTACTACTATAAGAACATGGAAGGGACAAGTCCTAGAAGTCAACAGAGAACTCACCTTAAGTAGTGTGGGGAAAGATTCTTCTAGAAATAGGTTGCAGACTCTACTCTGCCCTAAGCTAGCTGCATAGTTTAGCAAATGGTTTCAGATCTTTGGGCTTTAGTCTTGGTATTTGTGCATTATATGTTTTCTTCTTCCTCCCATCTATTCCTTAGTGTTTAGAACACTGGAAGTTATCAGTCATGTATATGAACTATCATATGGGTTGATAGACATAAAGGTGAGTAGGATGCATGGAAACTAACGAAATGTATGAATAAAGATAAACCAAAACTCTAGGTTTCTTGATTCAAGTCTTGAAATCTGTGTTATAAAGTATGAGATCACCAAATGAGACTTGAAAAATAAACATAGAAGTTTGGTTTGTTTTTTGTTTGATAAATCTAAAGTCATACACCTTCTCAAATCTATCAACATCTGAGACTAGTTGAAGGAAAACTCAGATTTTACAATGTAGAAAAGAAAAGAGGGGTCAATACCTGTAAGCAGGTAGTGACAAATGGACTCTGAAGGTTGGGGGGTGTACAGCTAAGTAGAAGACAAAGACAATCCAGTAAATTTTAATGATCAAAATAGGAGATCAAAACTTAACTGAATGAAATATTTAGCAAAAAACTCTATTGAGGCTGAAAATTGGAATTACAAACTCAAAACACAGCAGAAATGCAAAACAAAACAAAACAAACAAACAAAAACTAAGAGGGACATCTGGCCTGGGGCAAAATGAGGTTTATAAAAAAAAAAAAAAAAGTAGGAAGTCAGTGATTACAACTATATACAGGCAATGTCCCCTAAATAATAGTTAACTATTGTACCACCAATGGAAATGAGGTATAATGAACTGATACCGTGTATGTTGGTCACTGATTCTGAGCAAAACAATCTCTTGGAGGCCATTGTATGAAAGTGTGTAAGATCAGTGATTAAGGTCCATATTAAAGGGCTGCAAACTTGTAACCAGTGCAAGCATAAAAAATAAGACTGTCTGATATTCACAAAAACTCAAATTCTATTTTATGAGCAGGGATCAGAAAAATAAGAGAAAACATTTTCCCTACATCTTTCTGGCTACCAAAGCTGTCTAGGTTAAGCCACCAGCTATGATTGCTCTCATTTACACAGTGAAATCATATCTAAGTGAGTAGACTAGTAAATTTAAAAGAGTAAACTCTTCTTGCATATGACTTCAAGATCTATAATGGAAGGTAAATCCTGTTAGCCTGGGTATAGTAAGATAATTTATTTCAACTGTTCCATTTCTATGGAACAAACAAAACCATTCCAGGCTTATGTGTTTCCTATTTAATAGGGAAAGGAAGAAACACTATGCTCCTCACCATGCCCCGAACACTGACTGTCACAGACCAGTGGCGACCAGAATGGAAGAGAGGCCTTGTCTATTATCACCACTGGATATGAAAGTCCTCTGGGCTACATGTGCTCATATCCTCCTGTCCAAACCAGCCTATAACTGAATGATGCTGAGCAAAAAGCAAAGAGAAAACTATCATGGTAAGAACATCAGGACATTTTGGATGCAAAGCAGAAGCTTATCTTTTTTACTGTTGCAGCTCCAGAGAAAATCAATTTTGACACAGAACTGCCACTTTACAAGCAAATAACTATACTTTCCAATAACCTAATCTGTGCAAAGCCTACTGAAAATTCCCCAAAGAACCAGTAGTTAAAACCTCCATTAAATCAAAGGGTTTAATATGGGAAGGGAAGAGAGGATGCAGTTTGACTTGGGAATGTAATGGACTCAGTGGGGAAATAAATATGTTGTTTTATGTGTACAGTTACAGAATATGAGAACACGGCATTCATTTCAAAGGGAATTCTCTTGCTGTGCAACTTATTCCTAAACAGATGTGATTTTTGCTTATTCAAAAACATTTAGGTAACAATTACAGCATAATAAATTATAATTGCCATCATCTTCCAGCTACGTAATGCTTTCTATGCAAACACAAAGAAAAGGCAATTACACAAAATTATAAAACCATTTGCAGGTAGGTTCTGCAACCTAGATTCAAATAATCTACATTATTCTCACATAAATACTGCATTGTGCCTTCTATATGTATCCTAATATGGTGTGTGCAAACCACCAAGCAAATGACTGAGCTTTGTTAATCACAGACTGGAGTGTTCCCCAGCAGAGTAGTTTTAAGGGTGTCAAGAATGCCTCCCAGCCTTCAGACAGTTTCTTTTACAGCTTCAGTCACCTAACATTGCACCATGCAGGAACTCTAACATACTGGTCACTCAAACACAAAGACAGGTCGATGGTTACACACACAGTGGTGTCCTAGGCTTTAGCCTAAATAAGGAATGGGTTTTCAACATGACAGGGGACTGAGAGCAGGGAGAAACAAACAGTACCCAGATATTCTCACAGAAAAAAGGATGTGGAAAAGAATGGTGATCCTGAGATAGGGACATCAACAAACACCGTCAAAGGATGACAGGAAATGTACCAAATAGGAGCTGGGAGAAAATATATTTAAAGACAAGAGCAGTAGCTCAAACATCCATATATTTATCTAAAGTCCTTTTATAACAATCTGTAATTTCACATGGCAAACGAGCTCAAGAACGATGACATAATTTAAACAACCCCATTCTGACAAAACAAAGGACTATTCTTTATCTTTCATATTTACCATGAAGCATTTGGATGGGTCAAAGAAAGTAACATAGATGATAAACGGCTTATCTTTAGATCAGCTTTTTCCAGGTAATTGATAAGCCAAATAAAGTGATAATAACTGGAAACTAAATTTTACTCTTAACTACTACTTATTTAAATATGTTAATTTAGGAAGTGGCTCAAGCTCTCCTTCCCTCCATACAACAGTTTTTATCCAAGCGTTATTTACAGAGCATCTCTCACATTCACTTGTTAAAAAGGAGCTAAGAACTAAAATAAAGAGCATCCAGTTTCCTTACCCTTGAGAGACTCACTGTTTACAGGTGGAGAAACTGATGGGAACCTGCCACTTAAGGGTGAGATCAGTGAAATAAGGTAAAAGTACAGAGTTGCGTAAGGTCAGGAAAAGAGACTATCTACCTTCTTAAAAGGACTTCACAGAGTTGGCAATATGTCCTGAATGATAAGAAGATACTTGGTAAGTACATAAAGTAGAGAGAATAGCATGTAGAATAGTATTGGTAAAATGAAGATAATGTGCTTCTTATCCATGAATGCTTTACAACAATGACATATTTAAACCATTATATGAAGCTGCATAAGAAGTCAACAAATGTTTGTGTGGCTTGCTCAGTTGCAGGAGGTACCATTTTGCTAAAGGCTGCATGAAAGCATTAAGTGACCTATTTAAGGACCATCTACTAACGGAATATATTTTTAAAGTTCTTCACTAACTAGAAGGTAATCATGTCACAACCACAATAAAAGAAAAAAGATCCAAGTTTCTAGAAGATAACTTTAAGGTCTCATTTACTATTGCTCTTTCCCAGAGCCTACTCTAATCTCTATCCTAATCATGCATTTTATCCTTCACTTGGCAAGTTCACAACAGTACCTAATTCCTCATTATGCAATGCACACTTCACAAGACAAAGTCCTGCCTTCTGAGTTATGACACATTTAGAATACTGGGGCTAGTGGTGTTTCCAGTTATATTTCACTCACTTCTGAGAGCTGAAACATACACATGCTTTTTGTAGGCATTAGTAATCCACAGCTCAAAGTCCCAAGGATGAGGAGTGCCGTGGTCACACCGCCCATAAATAAGCATTTGGACAGGGATATATATACATACATACATACATATATATATATATAGCAGGGGTGGAGCCATTCAAAATGTGAAATCTGTGCAGGAAATATGATCATTGTAAGCCTCAAGACCATCAATAAGGGATTTAGGAACCAAAGTACTTAAGTAGTGATTCCAGAAAGGCAAGGACAAACTGACTACTGTAACCCTCCATGCAATGTCTGCCATAGGCGAACAGTCAAATATTTGTTAAAGTAGTAAAGACTAACTTTGGGGGTCTCCAGAGATACCAGTAGATCTACAAAATCAATTTAATAAACTAGGAGAATTAACAAAAGTAGATAATTTAAATGATAAAAAAATTAGTCCTGAACCAGTTGAAATATCTAACACCACAAATAATGACAACACCCCAAACCAGTAGTCTGAAGTATGTATGAAGGTTTTGTTTATAATGCTTGACCCGAGTTTTAACTTTCCACCTGCACCAAAAAGGTAACCAAACTCCTTAATACTTAGAAAATAAACTTTCTTACCGGTCAGCTTCTTTTTGAAACTTATTAATTTATTTTTGATCACTGGAATGTACATGGTTAACATCAGAAGGCTACTAATTAAAGTGAATCATTTGAGGAATGCCCTTGTTTACTTAAGCTCCAATGTGATGCTTCCATCTTTCAACAAATGTCAGAATTAAAACAAGTACAACTGAGAATACTATCAGTCATATGTGCTAATGGTCCCTAAAAACCATAACACACTTTTCTAAGAGCTTAGAACTAGGTAAAAATATAGTGCGCCACCCCTCCCCAAACCAAAATGAAACATTTTTTTTTTTTTCTGACAACAGGAATTTTCACATTCTTTCATTGTCTTGGCTGTCAGGAACCTCAGTATCGATTTCATAAATAATTTCAGCAACTGCAGTAACGTGTATAATCTACAAAGTTGTTTTGTCATTCCTCACATCCAGAAGTCACTTTTATTTCTACTTCATTCAACTTTTCCAATTACTTCAAGTGCTATTTTGAAAGCTACTGGTGTAAAAATAACTATACTACAATTGAAAAAAATGTATTTACTTTCATTACAATTCTCCAATTTGTTTTCATACTATTCTTGTTTGTTCAGTTCAAATACAGAAATGACAAAAGGTCATGCTAACAACAATTTTGCCCTCTATAGCAAATAAGAGTACTGATTGACAAAGATGTGGACTGTTCAATTACTATAAAACTAATTTCCAGCTGTAAAATAAAGCCACGTTTTGTATAATATTCTATTGGGGAAATGTATATCCTGATGTATCAACAAGATTTAAGATATGTATGTGATTACATACATCATGTATGGTACTACATGAATTAGGAAATTAAAATGTAACAAAATTAGAACATCTATCTTCAACTTAATGATTTTAAAACCTAGAGGTGAAATGATTATTTTAAATTTATTCCAACTGCCTATTACATTCAGTTAAGGAGATTTTTATAGCAATACATTGAAAGTATACAAACTATGTAATGACTTTGCTTCTCAGCAGGTAGCATTCTTTTAAAAATCTAATTTATTAGAAGAAATCCTGTAGTCATAGCTTAATGCCAAACAATCCCAGATGGGCAAGATAACAATTGTCAAAGGATCTGATACCTGAATTGGGATATGAGGAGTAGAAAAAAGAGGGACAAAAGAAGGTTAAACTAAATCATACTGCAAATGAGGAGGCGGGAATTATTTAATTTCTCTTTGGAGTTTATTAATAGTGGTCAGTAGGATCTGTATCATGAAAATATTAGAAGTCAATTGGGAAATAGTAAACCAAGCTGAAAATAGAAACAAATAAGAATCAGAATCCTCTAAACAATTTGCAAGTAGAAAATAAATCCTATTGCCAACACAAAATAAGTCCTGCTGACATTCCTCTTTGTATCATATCCAGATTTAAGAAAATTTAAGAGATGTCTTCCTTGATCTCTGGAATAGAAACAAGAAAATCCCTACTAATTCTAAAGCAAAAATGAGTCTTCTTTAATGTAATGTTATTTGTTCAAAAATGTTTTTATTTAACATCACTTTGTTTGATGAACGTGGGAATTATTTTTTTTCTTTTACATAAAAACTCTAATTTCCTAACAGAATTTTAAAATGAATGTCTGCTCACCTCTACATGCTTTGAGGAACTTCTTGTGTTCAACTTGTTTGGCTGCTCTACAACTTAACTCATTATGTGGAAGATCTGCTACAAATTGCTGGAATCATGGCTCACGTTAGCACCTATGTTGTTTGATGCAAGACAACAATCATGTAATTTTCCTCATCACTGATAAAACATTACGTGCACAGTGTGTTATCTCATAAGAATTCAGCCCTTTTAATTAAATTAAGTCTCCTCTTTTAAAATATTTTATTTATTTATGCATACAGAATGGGGTACAAGCCAGAGATGCATGGGCAGTGAGAGGATTCACCAGAAAATAGAGTGGGAGCAGAACAGGCAGACTGAAGAAGTACACTCCTGAGGAGACCAGTGGGCAAGACAGGAGAAATCTGTTGCACCATGTGGATCACCTCTGGGGCAGGGATTGAACCCGCACTAAAGCAGCCAGAGGTTGGCTTAGCTTCACACTGCAGTGTTCCAATCCCCAGTGCCACCAGGGAAACCTTCTCTCCTATGTTCAAGCACAGCATTTAGAAATAAACAAAGGGCATTTGTATTCCTACAGTAGAAATATTTGCATCTAAATACCACTATTCCCATTTCTCACTTCTGACTACTAAAGGTTAACAACTATATCACTAACCTCCTTCATGAAGACAAAACTGGAAATAAATTCTAATAGTGACCTTTGAAAAGAAGAAAGCCTACAATTACCTATTCCTCTCCAATTAACTGTGAACTCTGGCCAAGGCATATTATCTGATTCAAAAAGAACAGCAGACTTGGAATCCTAAAAGTTTTACAAACTAAGACTCTGCCACAAGCCTCATATTGAGTTTCTCCTTCTTTTCCCAATATATATTCCCAAGAATATTGGCAAAAAAGCTCACAGAATGAAATTCTGATGTACCCATTTGGAAGAAGCAGCAGCACCTTTGACATTTCTCAGTATTTCCCCCAGAGTGGGCTGTCATCAAACAACTGCTCAAGTGAGAATGAAGGCGTGCACAAGGGAAAGAAGTGGGAGCATACAGAGTTTTTCAGAATTCCCCAGGACAGCACCTGATTCTTTAGTGATTTTACCCACTTAAAAACTCAGAGGTCTGCCTGTTTGCGTGTGCAGTGAATCATTTTACTTTCACTTCAATTTATGGCACTTTTGCATGTTAACTTAGTTTAATAAGAGCTTTAAAACACTTAAAAATATGTGGGTTTGTGGGGAGAAGTGTGGGATACACTCATTCCTTTGGCAATACATCCTCCATAAACTCAGCTTCTGAACCTACTTAATGTTCAAGTTGCTCAAAATCTGTCTTATGAACACTTTTAAAACGAAGAGGCACACCCAATGTTCTGATCCTCTGCCTTTTTACCCTTGAAGTGACAGCATTCTCTACTGGGTCCTGGGTAGATTAAAAGATATGCCCTATGGGTTGCATTATCTCTAAATCATCCATGATGTATTACCCTTAGTTTAAATGAGTGAGTCCCATTTGCACAATTGCCCTATTAATTTACTCATCATTGATTTACACCATTTTGCGGGAGATCCTCCACCAGACCCTTGTTTTACATGTATTCTCACTAGCTCAGTTTCAGTATTTCACTCCCTTCAGCCCTCCCTATCTCATTGCTCTTCATTTGTCTTCATTTACTCATCTTTTATCTCCATCCTCCCCTGATCCTCCCACAGCTGCCGTCTTTTAGTTTCCTACTTCTCCATTTTCCTTCTCCTTTGGCCTTCCTCCCCTCTTACTAAAGAGCACCTAATAAATCTCCAATTAGAGGTTAGCAACCAAGAGAAAAGAAGTGTGAAGGCTATGAAATACAGGCAGACCAAAGCACTTGATAAAAATCAGAAAAAAGAAGAAAAAATGTTCAGACCATATGAAAGTCTGAAATCTAATCTGGGGATTTCAAGCACTAAATTGTTAACAAAGAGGATACCTTTGCTAAGGACCTTATAATAAAGGTGGCAAAAATTATACCTTCTGTCACCTTGAAGACACATTCAGCTGAATTTTTTTTTTCTTATATCTCATCTTTAGAGCTTCTATTACAATTCAGCTAATAAGCAGGAATTCCCCCTTCTTCATCTGTGGCCATAACCATGTCAACACCTTTTGGAACATCTAAGATGAAAACACCACTGGTAATACTGAGGGGCTGAAATATGGCTATTATCACTATGATTTCTATAGGCAAGGTTTATAAATCCTCATTTCATGAATTTTTTTTTCTAGATTAAAAAAAGCCTTTTTTTTTATATGAGATGATACATTAAAATCATTACTGTGGGTTCCCTATCCTCATTTTGATTCACTTTTTCAAATTAAAACTAGTAGGGATTTTACACAAAAATATATACAATAAATGCACAAAAAGAAACAAAACAGATTCTACATATGTGCTAAAAAAAAAAAGGATTCTGCACAGGGGACAGGGGTATCCTGTGGCATAACGAATTAAATAAATACATTAGTCTTTTAGGTATAGATATCAGAGTTCTAGTTTCAATTAGAATCTTCAGTAAATGATTCAAACTGAACTGAACTCAGGCTCAGAGAATTACACGACTAATAAAGATTGGAAAATATCTATTCTTTTCTCTCAAGTATTACTTCTGGACCTACTACTCTTTATTCATATTCAGTGAAACATCTTAAACATTTTACTATATTTTAAAGTATCATTTCTTCTTCAAACATAGTATATTAAAATATCCTACAAGTTTCACTAAGATTACATTGAACTTATGTTGAAAATACTCTACCTCAGAAACACATCTTGAAATTTCAGTAGTTTTAGAAAATGTAATTAATTGCTCATCCTATATTCTTCATCATAGTATTCTGGAGTTGCACAAATACTTGAAAATATCATTCTAGTGTTTTGTTTTGTTTCATTACACACATTATGGAGAAGGATAGGGGGTATGGTAGTTAATTGTTAGAAGTCTGGATTCTGAACTATGACTTAAGCTAGCTGAACAACAAATTCACCCAGTCATCTTCTCTACTAATAAGTCCTCCATGTGTAGCCCTTCAACCATTCAACACTGTCCTACTATTTTTAAGACAAAGACTGGAATCCTACACCTGGCTGACAAGGCCATATATGAGGTTTACAGCCTTTGCAACTTTCCAGGACTTCCTTCACTCACCATCTGGTACACAGGGTCTTTCCAGTTTTAAAGGCTTTAAATGTGATCTTCCCTCTGACTGAGGAATTATAATCTCACCTTTTCCAGGCTAATTTCAACCAAAAGATATGAATTCAAATATCATCTTTGATTCAGCTGGTCCACACTCATAGCAGCTTATAACATCATTCTTAATAAACACCATATTTTTCGCTTAGAAATTCAAGGCTGTTTCATTTAGGTATCCCCCAATGGGGGGTTTCATAACCACATCTCCTATTCATCAACATATTCCAATATCTTACTGTGGTACTAATACACAGAAAGATGCAATAAGTATTTGATTAATTAACCTAATATTAAGTGCTAGAGGATACTATGAATACAAAGAAGTAAACACGTCTAGAGACAGCCACAGATATTAAACACCAAGTAAATGTCAATGTGCTTACTGACAGTAGGAATTCAGAAGTTGAAGATTACAAAGTTAGATGATAAAGACAATACAAGTATGCACTAAGATGGAGACTTGCTGTTTACATTGCATGATTTACTTCATGACATAAATTGTCTTAACAATTATGTTGATCGTGATTTTCAAAGATGAAAGACTGGCTAATAAATGGCAGAGTTAAGAGTCCACTTATGCCTGAATCTACAAATAAAGGGATTCCCACTATTTAATACTATCCTGCCATCTATATAAAACAGTGCCCAAGAGAGGAGGACTGAGCCTGAAGGATAGTACTGAGGGGCTGTGAGACCCAGAGTGTTTATAAGTGGTAGATACACTGTGTAGCTACACAGTGATTAAGGCTACTGACAATTACATGGTATAGGCATACTGAACACATATTTACTAAGTTATTCCAAATGTAATTTCCTCATTGACTGAAGTGTTTAGAGCTTCTATAAGCAGAGGTTCATAGAGAAAACATATTATTTGTCCATGTAAAAAATTAGCATGGCTATAGAGTAGTTTTATTCCTAACTCTGGTCAAGTCACAGTATCTAGTTTTTGTACTGATACAGGCAAACAATGAAAATAACATTTCAATACAATAAAGAAATGTAATACACTCAGAGAAAAGACTTATTTTGCCATGTTTCCAATTACTTGTATGTCAGAAAGTAGATTGGAGTTCCTAGTTTTTTTCCATCGCCCTCCAGATTTTCAAATAAACATAGATTTGCTCAATTTCCTTGACTTTCTAATGACAAAGGTTTTCCTTTCTAGTGCTGATAGTAGACCAAGTAAGCAAGTCACATTTATTCTACATATCACATTTTTTTTAAGTAAGTTTCATTACTTGAAGGAGCTTAGGAAGGTTTCCTCAGAAAACCACAGAATTTTTACTGACTGAAAACCACTTTAAAAAGGCCAAAACACATGTGAAAAGGTGTTCGATCTTAAATTTAAAAAAATAAATAAATAAAGCATTAAAAACAAATGGAATTTTTTTTTTAAAGCAATCAAGTTTGTAAAGACGGGGAAGGAGGGCTATTGATATCCTGTATTGGTGCATATGTGGAAAAATGGTCCTTCCCAACACATGTAGTGACACTAAAACATGTATAGTATAGTCTTTGATCAGCAGCTAAGCTCCTAAGCATTGATCCTCAAAAGATCAGTGGTAAGTATGAAAAAATAAAATACAAGAATATTCATCATAACTTATTAAAGAGAAAAAGTTCATAAAAGGGATCTGATTAAAAATTATACTTTATTACATATGATATACTACGCAGTCACTAAAAATTATGGAGGAATGTGCTGATCTGGAAAATTACTGACTTAGTGATCAATTAATTGATGATATATATTATGTTTATATGTACTGTTAGTTTTGTTTTATAATAAATATAACAATTTAAAAATTTTTTTGATTAAAGTTACATATACTTAAGGTATGCAAAGTGATGTTTTTCTATATTGAAATGATTACTTCAGGAAGGAGAATTACTATATCCATCTCCTTACATTGTTACCTTTTTCTTTTTTTTTTTTTTAAGATTTATTTATTTGTGCATACAGAACTGGGGTACAGGCCAGAGGCTCAGGGGCGGCAAGAGGCTTCACCAGAGACAGAGTGGGGAACAGAAGAGGCAGATCAATGAAGTACACTGCTGAAGGGAGCAGCGGGCGGGTCAGGAGAGGTCTGCCATGCCATGTAGTCACCTCCGGGGCAGGCAGGAATCGAACTCATACGGAAGTGGTTTTAGCTTCTCAGTGCTGTGCTTTAACCCGCTGCGCCACCAGGGAGGGCCACATTGTTACCTTTTTCAAGTATATATGAGAGCACCTAAAATCTACTCTCACAGTAAATTCCAGATAGTCATTTGCTTTCAGTTAGTATTTAACTATGGAAGACAAGAGTTATGGATAGGCAGTCAGATAAACTAAGGGATTCTAATATACTAGCAGCCACTGACTTTGCTCTTAGAAAATTAATATAGCAGTCTGAAACTTCAGTTAAAAGCACTCAATTCTAACTTCCTTTCATTGATTTTGGTATTTTCTCTCACTCTCTCTCTCTTTTTTTTTTTCTGAAAAGAAAAATTCTTATTTTCATGCCACCTGTCTCCCTGTAGGTATTCCTTTTCCTTTCCCTTTGGGAGATGGGAAACTAGAATCTCTAAGTGATTTTTTAATTGGAAGCTTAAAATTCACATCATGGTAAAATAGTTTTATTTAACAAAGGATAAATAAAATCTAACTCTGAAAATGAGTCAAGATGCTGTAGATTATAATCAAGTGCAGGTATATTTTGTATACCTAGACAAGTATATTTTCTGTATACCTAAACATAAAAGAATGATATGTCACCATGTCTACTCCAGGATACTCGTCTTTACACTTTTCAACATCTGAGTTAAAATATATATTAAAATCAATGGAATGCCAACTTAATTGTTAATTAATATCATTAGTGGTACATAAAATAATACTGCATCTTACAAATGATGGAAACTTCAATTAGATGGAATATGTTCTTACACCACAGCAGTTCATTCTTTTTATGGTGATGGGAAATGTAGATAAATATTACATGTTATCAACCGTTCATCCACAAAACAAAAGAGGACCAAAAGACAACCATTACTGTTTTCTACAGAGCAATTTCTCTCATCCCACCAGACATCAGCCAGTTTACATAGACACACATTCACAGTATAGGTGTCTTAATGTTTTGATTCAAAGCACAGCTTATCTGCTGAATAGCACCAACAGTAGCTTTTTCAGGATTCAAAATCCTCCTACTCATACTTTAGCACATAAGTGACAAACTCATCAACAGAATAAAAATTCATATTCTGTCTATATAGCAGCTGCTGTGTTAGGTTCATGTTGACAATCGGGGAGATTTTTAATAACAAATGCTTAAAGTAGCAATTTCTCTAAAATATCTATGGAAATACTGAAAGCTGATATAAGTCAGAATGGAAGCACTTCTTAAGAAGCAATTCCCCCTATTTTATACTACCTTGTTTATCTTTCTAGAAAGTCCCTTCTCATGATAATTCTATTATCTAATTTTGGCAATACTGCAACTTTGTTTCAAAATGCAAAAAGTTCCTCCTGCTGTCCCTTCACAGATTCACAGAGTCACAGTCCGATACCTATGAGGAAATTTAACATCTTCAACAAAGCTAGGTGATTTCTAAAATTTTCCCCTGAAGTCTAAAATTCTATGTTTCTTCAATATTCTTTTCTACTGGCACCCTCTTCCTGAAGACTGACAATTCCCATTACAGGCCATAGTACCCCAATCACATTTCTCTCTCTTCCTTATACACAATTCCCACACAGTCAAAGAGCACTGTTTCAAGAACTCAAAATATTCATCTACACTTAATTTTCTATCTATGTACCAGAAATACCAATGATTTTTATGACCTTGATGTATGACTGTAAGGTGTCGTTTTTGTTGTTATAGTTATCTGGCGCTATTTGCATTGTATGTAGTAAGTAGAACAGACAGCAGTATCAGCCTTATCACTAAAACCCAAGCCTTAAGTTTCATAGCCCTCACCATTTAATATTTATTCTGCACAAGTTGTAGAATACAACAATAGCCTTAAAAATTTTATGTATATTATGTGTTAATTAATATTGTGTATATTTAATACATTATACTGAGTCTTCAAAGTATTAAACAAATACCAAATAACTTAAGCAAAACAAACAGATTTGGCAGAAGCTGCACAGTAAATTTTAATATTCAAAACAGATCATACTAGTTTTCTTCACTGTTATCAAAAGCTTGAAACCAGGTCTTCACTATTTCCCTATTATTTGTATCATTCAGGTTTTCAAGTTGTTGGCTGCTCTCTATTCAATGGAATACCTTTCTATGCATTTCTATGCTTCTCTCGCCACATTATGCTCCTTGTCTTTCACATTAACCCCAGAGAAGAACACATTCTCTAGTACTTATTGTCCTTGTTATTTGCTATAGGGTGAGAGAAGAGGATCTTAACTGAGTCATATGGAGTAGGTGTGATTCCTCCGTTGTATGTATTCCCTCCTCTAGGTCTGTATCTCTCTGACCTGTGACCACAGCATAGACTAGGCTGTCTTGTGCTCCTTTTATCTATGCAGCTGTCTAGAAGTGGACTTCAGTTCAACACACGTCCATATAGACTCCCAAGGTATAAATTATGTGTAGAAGGTTAAGACAGGAGACTCTGCTTTAAGAGGATCTTGGTGATATCCTCCCATCTAGCTTTCATCTGAGTGCCTACCATTATGAAAATTATTGGGTACTTACCTAAACATCAATAATGCAGATATTTTGACTTTCAGTTTTCATTGCCATTCATTTATTCTTGTGCTCTCTCTCTTTTATACACACATACACACACACACACACACAAAGAGGTATGTGTGAAGATACAGAGAAAAAATACAGAGATATAGCCCAACAGATCCCTGAAGTGAAGAAGTAAATTTCTAACACATTATAATCTTTTAAAATTTTATCAGTTAGACAAAAATACCTATGCATTATTGAATAAACTTAAAAGCTGGTGAGTAACACTAAAGACAAACAAATGTACATTTTTATCATATGTCTACAAGCACAAAACAGCTCTCAGAATGTGTCTAATAATGTGTTCATCTAATATACCCCACAATGTTGACATGTGAGGTGGGCGCTTGTTTGTTCAGGCTCTTAACAATCAACCAGATGTCCCAACTTCCAAAGGTTTATAGTATATTCTCTTTCTCCACTTCTAAATTAAGATACTCTAGAATGTTTAACCTCACTTATCCTTAAATCAGGAAACACTCAGACCTCTCTGGTGGCCCTAAGGGTTAAATCTCAGCACTATCACCACTGCAGCATGAGTTCTATCCTCAGCCAGAAAGCTGATCCACATGGCAGAGCAGCCCTCTCTTGTCTAGCCCACTGCTCCCCTCAGCAGTGTATTTCAATTTGTCTGTTCTGTTCCCCACTCTGTCTCTGGTCAATCCTTTGACTTCCTGAGGACCTCTGGCTTACACACCAGTGCTGCTACTCAAAATTAAAAAAAAGGCCAAAACTCCATCAACAATAGGAAACACTCATGTTCACTAAGAGTACACAATAAGGCATATAAAGGCATAAAGGAGGGACAAGAAGATGAGAGTCCTAAAATTTAGAGTACCTCATCCAAAAGCACGTTCTTTCCCGACGTGCTATCTAGAGCTCACTGAAGACACACAAACATTTAGGTAAAAATTTCATACTGGAAGAGGTCAACAACTCCAGCCAAAGCAGACCATGGCCTGCTTAATCTGTAAAAGATTAAACTTTGAAGGGTCATGCTCCTCTGGAAAAGATCATGACTCATATAAATCTCCACTTTTCATTTTCTGAACCAAAGTGCCATCACCTATCAAATGTAGTATTCCCACATCTCAGTGTATACTGGGGGAGCCTCATCACACAGAATTAACAGAAACAAAGACTCTTTTAAATAAACTCTATTTCCTATCACACAGAAGGCTGATTCTTTTCCGGGAAATACTCATTTGAGCCTGATTAAATTGCTGTGATGAACTTCAGAATTGAGACTGCCCTTGAGCTGAACATCTATCTGATCTTTAATTCTACTACCCACTCATTTCTTGCAGAGCTCACAATTCTCATAGTCCCACTGGAGCAGCCTTGTTCAGGTTCTGCATCAATATGTTCAGTGCCGAATTCATTTCTGCAGGGAGTCCAGTACATCTGAACTTTCCAAAATCATTTGGCCCCCATTACAGGTAAGCACTGCTCTTAAATAGGTTGTAACTCCAGCTAATAGGCTCCATAATCATAGCTGAATCGAACAAAAGGGTCCAGGAGAGAGAGCCATCAGTCATTTTTATTCCCATCAAATAAGCTGCAAAAGGCAGAAACTTCCCTAGTTCAGAATTTCAGGGTCTCAATCTGATCTTCAGGGTTTATTAAAAAAAAATAGGGGGTCAAAAGGAAAAGCCCCCCCATCCCAGACTGAAAAATTCCAGCATCTTAAAAAAGGCTTTGTTACAAATATAATTCAGGAAGATAGAAATAATTTCCAAAATAATCAGTTTTAGTTTTTTTTTTTTTTTTTTACAAATTTCACCTGAATCGCTGGAAAGCAAAGCAATCAAGAATCTTCTTTCTAACATGACCCTGGTTACTTATCAGTACAGGGTAGAAATATAGAACAGGTGACTTTGTGGACAGGATTACATTCTTTTGTTGAATTGATAAGGATTCAAAGTAGTAGCTCAACTCTTAAAATAATGACAACAAAACTACCCCAGGGATGATTTTTAGTACCTCCCATGGAATGCCTGAGGTTACCTTTCATCACAGTCTTCCCTTCAAATTAAATTATAAATACTAATACATATAGTTTGGTATTGAAATGTCAATGCTTTTTAAAATGAATCCTGATAATTTCCCCCTCACAAGATACATGCTATTAATATACTATGCCAACATTCATACCAAGAGGTTATTGTGCTGTGCTTAGTAAGATAAAACTTGTTTAAGCTGAATATTAATAATCATGGATTCTTGAGACAGCGTAGGTAAAAGTAATTGTCAGTTGGTAAAATGAATTGCTCCAAGTTCTGTTTGAATAGGTGGACTGAATCATGGACTGAAGAGCCCTGTCCAAATAATTTGGTCCACCACAAGGACCATCAAGTGTCACAATGGAAGGCATTACAGATGACTAAAGTTATTTCAGCTTCCTGGAGGGAAAAGGTCATGCACAGCTGGAGTGTAACCTCTCTGCATAGGTCTGTACATAGTCCAACCCAGAACAAGCTTTGACGCTGCCTTTCTCTGCCCCTCTAAGTGTACTTACCTTTTAAATATCACCTCCTAATTCCCTCTGAGGGCCAGCATGCATTCTCCTTTCAGACAATACTTTCCTCATGTAGGAATCTGTAGTGATGCAATGACTAGTTCTACCACACATAGGTTTCTCTGGTGAGCTCTTTCCCTAAAGCACAAAGGACATACTTTTCTGGGTCTGACTTGTAACACTTTTTGCAAAGCCTTTTTTCCACCTTTACCAACCTCTTTGAAAGAAAAAAAAAGAAGAAGAAGCTTATAGATGAGTCTCATTCTCTCTAAGTAAAAACTCTCTTTATCATATTATCTTCATAGAGCACTATCTCATGCCTCAGTCAAGGAGATGACTATGATATGACAAAGGGCACAGAACAGGAGAGTGCTTAGAATGCTTTCATACTTCATTGTTGAATCTCTGAATGTGTTACTGAGTCAAGATCACATCCTAAAACTCCCCTCATTTCCTATTCACTTTAAAGTCTCTTGGTAGCATATAACACTCCAACCACTCCTTCATCAGGTTACTGGTAGAATCCCTCCTGTACTTAGGATTACCTCCTCCTTTTTGGCTCCATCACTATCTTCAAGAAGTTCAATCTTATTCTACCTTCATGATTTTATTCATCCAAAAATTCAACTCATACCTCTATACAGAGGTAATGTTCAAGGTTACACAGAGCTGACTATGGACCTCTTCCAATTCTATAAAACTTATACAAACTCCTCAATATGGCCCTCAAAGGTTTCAACCACTGTCTCCAAGTACCTCTCCAGCCTTAAGTCCAGTTATACACTCATACATATTTCACCTTGCAAAGTAACTTTTCCAAGGACACTCTAATGCCCTCCAGTCCTGCTGTATATAATTCACACTCTTTCCCTGGCATTTTCACCTGATACAATTTTATCTGTCTCGTATGTTTAGAACCCAAGTCTAATATTAACCCTTTTTTTTAAAAAAAAAAATACTTATTTATTTATACATATAGGAACTGGTGTATATGTCAGAGGTGCAGGGATGAGAGGCAGAATCTACTGAACAGGCAGATCTACTGAAATACACTGCTAAGGGGAACAGTGGGAAGGTCAAGAAAGGTCTGCTGCACCATGTGGATCACCATGGCTGAAGATAAAACTCGTGGTGCAGTGACTGCAGACAGTTTCATAGTGCTGCACTTTAACCCCTTATGCTACCAAAGAGGGCCCTATTATTAAACTTATTTAATGATACATATCTTTTATCATAATCATTTGCGGGATTTTTAAGTCAATTTACTAAAAAAGGATGGACTGTCACTAAAGACCACATTCTATAGATTGTTTTATTCAGGAAATGTTTATGAAATTCACAATCATAAATATGAGTTTAGAGAAAACAGATGGAATAAGAGTAATTTTGTGCATTTGTAGACATGGGGGATGTGTTTGATTTATTTTACAGTTGATATTTTCTGAGAATTCTTTTGAATGTTTTAGATGCAAATTCTTTGAAAACTTCAAATAAAATCTCTCTTACACTTCTGAGCTATTAATATTTCCAGTGACAAAACAGCAGGGTCTCACATGTTTGGAAAAAAAAATGAGAACAGGAAAGGGAGACATTTTAAATTTTAAAGAATGAGGGGCAAAGTCTGAATTGACAGTAAGGAAGCTCCAAATGCTACTGGAGTGTTGGTCAGAGATTACAGATAGACTCTAGTTTGAAATTTTCTCAAATAAGAAGGAAATGTGTGTGTGTGTGTGTGTGTGTGTGTGTGTTAACAGGGAGATGATGTGTACTTTTTATTGTGGTAAAATGTAAATAACAAAAAATTATCATAATAAGTGCATAAGTGTATAAAGTATATTTACATCATTGTGCAACTATCAACAAGGTATATACTGAACTTTTCTTCTTCCTGAAATGAAACTCTGTGCACATTAAATAATAACTCCCTCTTCTCCCCTCCCACAGCCTTGGCAACATTTCAGTTATGAGTATGACTGACACAAGTATCTCTTTAAGTATAACCATATAATATTTATTTCACATAGCATGTCTTCAAAGTTCATTCATATGATAGCATGTATCAGATGACTTTTTTATCCTTTTTAAGAATGGATAGTATTCTCCATCTACTTATCTGTTACTGGACATAGGAATACTCCATCTTTTAACTACATGATGCATAGTATCACCATGAACATGAGTGTGCAAGTATCTGTTTGAGTCCCTGTTTTTAATTAGAATATAGATTTACAGAAGTAAATCTAGTGGATCACATGGTAATTCCACATTTTGCTTCTTTTTAATCATGCTGTTTTCCAAATACATTGTTACTATCTGAGAGATTTAACTCCTCATCCTCTTCATGACAACCTATGAAATGGAAGATGAATTAAAACAGATTGCTCATACGCTATCATTCTGATTATGAAAAAGAATTATAAACCCATCTTTGGTCTAAAATATGAGTTTATCTACCTGTACTATGCCTCAACAAAAAGAGAAAACTTAAAAAAGATAAAATTGTGATGGTACAGAATAGGATGCCTTTTTAAGGGGTAAAAGAAGGAAGAAAATAAGATTAAAAAGGAGGGCAGATAAGCAGGTGACTAGAATATAATACTGTTGTCTATATCTCAGCACAATATAGTAAATCTCTAGGGCTTATTTATCTAGTAGCTGCACATTTATAACATTAAAGAACATCATATTACAATCCTCAAACTTGTTAAAAGACTACATCTTAATTATTCACACCACAAAAAGGAAATGATAATTATGTGACCTGACAGAGGTGCTAAGTACTGCTAAAATGGCAATCATGTTATTATATGTAAATGTATCAACATGTTCTACACCTCACACTTACACAATGTTATGTCAAATTTATTTCAATTGCTTTTTTTAAATAAGTAAAAGGGCTGAAAAAATGCAGAGAAAGTGAGGTAGAGTTAATATTCAGTGAAGAGGACTAAAGAAGGCAGGGATTTGTTATTTTGGACTTACCAAGAATCCTGCTATAGAAAAAAACTACAGCTTAAAGATATCAAAATAACAGCCGATTAACAAGTGAGAAATTCAGTTTCATAGAAGCAAGTATATTCCTATTATTCATTTCTTTATTTTCTAATTTATAATGTAATTTCATCTGTTTAACCCAGTTACCTGTATCAAACCCCCTCCAAGATTTTCTGAATTATATTCAAGTAGAGATGTGGAACAATATTTTAAAAATCTTCCCTTACAAGCAGTATGCCAAAATGATGTTATCTTTAAAACTGCCATGTGTCAGTAAGTCACTATTTTTTATTATTGATTCTTGTATTTGAGTTTTCCTTTTTTCTCTAACCCTAAGTTGAAATATATAGGTTTTAAGATGATAGAATTTTGAATTATAGAATGTAATTAAACTATAGTATCATAGATGGGTAGGTAGTACTTATCCTAAATTTTTTACTGTAGGCCCAAGTTACAACAAATAAGGAGTTTTAGATTCATTCAGACACAAAGTATAAATGCTTAGAATTTTTCTTGAGATAGTAAGATGTAAATGAAAGTAGAATTCACCTTATAAAATGAAAGAAAATCTAATGTTTACATCATTCTAACCTTTAGAACATGTTGATTGAACAGCAACCATTTACTGAAGTACTGTAGCAATTGCCTAGAAGCTGACACCTTCCCCTCCTTGATGCAAAAAATGTCACCAAGTTTGTACAAAAGATTAATAAAAGCTAGAGAACCAATTCCACTGTGCAATTTGGTTTAATCATTTTTAAACTTTCAAAGAGTGGACATGTTAATGGTTCATAGGAAAAAGATGCATTTTTAAAAGATGTCACCACAAAGTAGTGATGGGAGCTCATGTGACATAATCCATCAGGAATTACATGTTCACTCTGATATTTTCATCTCAATGTTTATTGAACAAGTTCCAAGCTTTCATCCACTTTATTTTGATTAATGCATGAATAGGTTCAAGAATTATAGGAGAGAAATCTACGGTGATTGGGCATTAAAATAAATAAAAGGATGAATTTCAGTCTACACTATGTTTCATGGCTAAAGCGTTTCCTTATTTATTTATTTTTTAATTTAACAGCAATGCCTTTCTCTTGGCTTCAGTTTTGAAGTAATGATATAAAATTCATTTTATCTCTTTTTCAAGTCTGGCTCTTTCATACATAACATCAAACTTGTCATATCTGAGGAATTATTAAAATAAGACGGAGCCTGCTATTTCTGAGCAGAAAAGCCTCTTTGAGCCGGCATCCTCAGGAGAGACGCAGGCTCAATCTCATTAGTTGGTGCTGAGAAGCGTCCTAGTCTCCAGGTTCAAGGTGATGAAAGATTAGGGCGTTGGGCCTTGTCTCATTTTGCATGCAGCACACATCCCTCCTTGCCCGTGAACACGAAATTACATTGAACCTGGGGAGTCTAACTCCATTAATTTTAAATGGAAGATTAATTTAACAATATGCGGCAGATATTTGTTACAGACCTATCATGTAAAAGTGACGGTTAGCAATAAATTGTGGTGACTCATACTGGCCAGTGGCCCTGGCTCAAATCAATCAGGAGGCATTTACACATAATTGCTGTTTTTAAAGACAGGGATATGGGTGATGTGTTTCTTTGATGAAAGATTGGGCAACCCCATTCAAAGAAACAGCAGCTGATATTAAAGCCATAGTGCTGTTCTGGAGGGAGATGATGAGTATTCCTGGAACAATTATTTAGGAATAACAAACACTGCACTGAATCACTGTAATCTTAAAAAATAAAATAAAATTAAAAACCTGTGTGATAATTCTGAGGCATGAAATGCTTGTGGTAATTTTGTCAATTTTCTTACAATAATAATAATTACAATAATACTAATACCCTCACAATTACCAGTTCACAACTGATGAAGACTGCAAGGGAGAATCAGAGGGAGTGTCATTGCCAATAAGGACAAACACATCTATTGATTTTGCAAAAATAATCACAATAATATACATAAATAGCAATTTGCCAGACTTCAGGAGAGGCAAAAAGGGACAAAAACAATCTGCAAGAAGCATTCTGATGGAGAAACTGTGCAATTGTGGAATTTTCTTTATTTAGTGCCATTTTATATAATGCTCTTGACACTTCTTTTAGAGCAAATTCTCATCCCAGAGCAACTGAGAGGAAAGAAAGAGTAAGAATGCCCTGAATGCTTAACTGCTGCACAGTGAGTAGTGTGAGAGCAGCTAAGGACATGGATGCTTGGCAGCACTTGTCAGGAAAGACTCCGGATGGAACTATCCAGGGTATCCAGTTTGTGAGGTTCTGCTTGCCGTCTCACGGGAGTGAGGTTGTTATTCTAATCTCCTCTCCTCTGCAAGCACAGCCTTGCTGGCACTTAAGGGAAGGATGCTCAAGGACTTGTATCTTCAGAAAAGTCCAATGTGAAAAGAGCTTTGCTCCTTTCTCTTCTAAAAGATTAAGGTGGGAAAAGGGCAGACTAAGGATTATGTGTCTTCCTTCCATTCACTCTCTCAACATACTCAAGGGACTACTGGGGAATCAGCTCAAACACCAGTCTCAAAAGCACAAATCATAACTGCTCTGCTCTACTTAACAGTATGAGAAGCAGGAGGGGATAGTTAACACTTGAAACACTACTTGACATGTCCCCTGACTCCAGTCTTGAACTCCTCTCTGAGACATCCTTCCAAAGAGTTATTAGAATGCTAGCAAATCAGAGCAGATCATTTTCCTGCTGCAAATCTTTCTAAGGTTCTCTCCTTAGCATCAGGATTAAGTACAAACCCTTAGCATGGTACATAAGGATCTTCGTGCCAGTGCATTGCATCACTCTTGATTCTTGTTACTTCCTCCTGAAACATGAACTGCACACTCTGAAACACTCAACTTGTACATTTTGCTTGAGACTGGCATACACTACATATCCACACCAGCTTTTCCACATGGTGCTACCTTGAATGTTCTTAATTTGCCTCACCTGGTAAACTCTTACTCTTTCTTGTTAACACAACCAAACAACAATTTGTGAATAAGTCAGAAAACTTACTATGATGATGATTACTATTACTACATCTTTTTGCAAGTTGAGAATAGGAACCAGCCCTATTTATCTTTCTATTTCAAAATCAACTTAATGAATGTAACACAAAGGCTTATTTGTTAAATCAGAATAAATGGCTTATTTTACAGATTAGATACAAAAAAACAACCCCAAATGGGTAAATTGCAAATATAAGAAATAAAACCAAGAATGTCATAGAAGGAAACATAGATGGTAAGCTCCTTAACATCAGTCTTGGTGATTATTATTTTTTCAATCTGAAACCAAAAACAAAGGCAACAAAATAAAGAAGTGGGAAACAGTCAAACTAAAAAGATTCTGCACAGAAAAGAAAACTATCAACAAAGTGAGAAGGCAAACCATTGAATGGGAAAATCATATTTCTAATATCCAAAATATATAAACACATACAATTCAATGGAAAAACAAATCTGATTTATTTTCTAAAGAAGACATACAGATGGCAAACACTCACATGAAAAGATGTTTGCCATCACTGATCATCAGGGAAATGCAATTCAACCCACAATGAGACATCACCTCACACATTTCAAACAGCTATTATTAAAAAAAGTAAGTAATAAAAATGTTAAGAGTGTAGAAAAAAGGGAACTACATTCCACTTTAGTGGGAATGTAAACTGATGAAGAAGCCACTATGGGAAATAAAATGGAGATTCTCACAAAATTAAACACAGAACTATCATACAATTTAGCAAACCTGCTTCTGCATCTATAGTTAAGAGAAATGGATCAATATCTGAGATACCTACAGTTACATGTTAATTGAAGCCTATTTACAACAGACAAAATATGAAAAAAAAAAAAAAAACCTGAGTCCATCAATGGATGAATAAATGAAGGAAATATTTTGGGTATATTTAATGGAGTGTCATTCAGCCACACACACACACAAAAAAAGAAATTTTGCGATTTGAGACAACATAGAAGGACATAAAGAACACAATTCTAATGGCCCTCCCTGGTGGCGCAGCGGGTTAAAGCACAGCACAAAGAAGCTTAAGCCACTGCCGCATGAGTTCGATCCCCGCCTGCCCCGGAGGTGACCACATGGCGTGGCAGACCTCTCCTGACCCGCCCGCTGCTCCCCTCAGCAGTGTGCTTCATAGACCTGCCTGTTCTGCTCCCCACTCTGTCTCTGGTGAATCCTCTCACCCTCCACATTTCTGGCCTGTACCCCAGTTCTGTACGAATAAATAAATCTTTTTTTTAAAAAAAAGAAATATAAAGAGAACACAATTCTAAGTGTAAATTCCAAAGAGAACAACAAATGCCACATGGTATCACTTATATGTGGAGTGAAAAATAAAACAAAGCCTCCCTTGCGGTATAAGGGTTAAATCTCTGTGCTATCATCACTACAGCCTGAGTTCGATCCCTGGCTACGGAGATAACTCATATGGTGCACCAGACCTTTCTTTGTCCCACACACTGCTCATCTATAGCAGTGTTTTTAGTAAGTCAACCTGTTTGCTCCCCAACTCTGTCTCTAGTAAGTCCATTCACCTCCTTCCCTACCCCCATACCTCTGGTCTATATCCCAGTTTGTATTACACACACACACACACACACACACACACACACACACAACCCAAATTCACAGAACAACAGACTGCTGGTTGGCAGAAGTAGGTCCAGATGCAGAAGAAATGGGTGAATGGGAAGGGAGTTAAAAGATACCCGAAATTATAAAATAAAAATATGTATTGTGGATGTAAAACAAAAGATGGGGTGTATAATTTAAAATGCTATAAAGCATATTTGAACATTGCTAAGGGTAGATCTTAAAAACTTTCTCACAAGATGAATAGCCTCAACAGACTTAAGCTCTTATGTCTATACACAGTTTCATCAATGGCCATTTGAGAGGAGATAATGAAAGTTTTCATTCTGACATTTTCTGGGCAACAAAATTAATACTCCTGCTATTAGTAGGGTCATTTTTTAAAATGAATTATAGTTTTATATTTAGCATAATTATCTTTCCTGGTCACTGCCACATTAAAGGTAAATTTTACCCCATTGATATTTGAAATATACCTTTAAGTAGCCTACCTTAGTCCTATATAGCAGTAATGACAAAAATAAAAATAATAATATAAATGATAACAAACTAACACCACAGGTAATTTTTATGCTTCTTTTGCAACTTTTCTCTAAAGGCATATAAGTTATTAGAAAACATTTATTAAACTATAAAATTTCCAAAAGGAAGGCTACAATTGTTTTTCGTTCTGATAAATGAATGAGATAAAGGAGAGTTAAGAGATCTACCATCCCCTTCACTAGCCTAAATCCATAAAACTCACTTAGAAATGTAACTGAAACATTCTGACTGAAGTAGAATGATTAAACAATGGTAGTACCTAACTTAAAGTCTATGCTAAACTACTTCTAGGACATAAGTTTATTGAACTAAACACAAAAGAAAAACTATTTTTTAATTCTGTAAAAATAAATAACAAAGCATAAGATAAATCAAGAATTTAAGAGATGTTGATGCTTAGAGGATTTAAATATAAATTATTACCTTCCTCTTTCCCCCAAACACCTGGTCAAGTTAATGCAAGGTTAAGAGCACAGTTTACTATTAAGAAGTGTTAAGATGCCATAAGAGGTATTGGAGGAATCAGAGATTCGATCAGTGTATCATATTTTTTTTGTCAAGAGGGAGTTCATCCCTCCTTTGCAGAGTCATTATTTAAATATATATATATATATACACACATATAGAATTGGGGTACAAGTCAGAGGTGCAGGAGTGGTGAGATGATTCATCATAGACAAAATGGGGAGCAGAACAGGCAGATGGATGAAGTACACTGCTGAGGGGGGCAGCGGGTGGGTCAGGAGAGGTCTGCCGCGCCATGTGGATCACCTCCAGCTGCACTGAAGCGGCTGCAGCTAGCTTGCACACTAAGCTGTTGTGCCACCAGGAAGGGCCTGGGTGTATCATATTTTTAAAGAATAAGGAAATATGCCCCATGCTATAGTCTTCAAGGAGGAGTCAGAGCTATGGTTAAAAAAAAAAAAAAAAAAGAATTGTTAGGGCCCTCCCTGGTGGTGCAATAGGTTAGGACACAGCACTGTAAGCTGGCAGCAACCGCTTCAGTGGGAGTTCAATTCCCGCCCTGGAGGTGACCACGTGGTGCGGCAGACTTCTGACCTACCCGCTGCTCCCCTCAGCAGTGTACTTTGTCAAATTGCCTATTCTGCTCACCATTCTGTCTCTGGTGAGTCCTTTCACTGCCCCTGCAACTCTGGCTTGTACCCTAGTTCTACATGAAAAAATTAAAGAAATCTTTAAAAAAAAAAAGATAAGCAGAGGCTCAATTAAAAAAAAAAGTTGACAAAGAAACACAGCATCTTAAATTCACCACTGACACTGAAGTTGCCAGCATTGGGTACCTCTAACTAGTTCAGTTTTATGCTTTAATGTTAAATTTCTTATGGGAGCACATCACCTAATTAGAAGAATTGATAACTGCACTGTTCCATAATGAGGCCAATACATTTCAAAGTCATTAAAGATAACCAAGGCAATAAGTCTGGGTTTAAGCGGCGTTTCCTCAGATTTCACAGTCTGCATGTTGCAAGTGTGCAGGGGGAAGCAATCCCTGCCTAGTCAACTGTAAATGCTGGGTTATTGGAATCTTTAAAACAGGCAGCAAGGAGAAAATTACATGGCCAAATCTCCTTTTTCCAGTTAATGAAGAATTAAGACTCCCATTTACCATATTAGAAGGTTCATCAGAGGTCTCAGCTCTCCATAGCTGGTGTTTGACAGCAGTGTCAGTTTATCTGAGTCTGAACGCATAAGTGCATGACAGAGGATCATTCATAACTGTCACATCTACTTATCTCTTTCATTGTCACACAGCTAACGGAATTCAGGCCATGGAACTGTCTGCTTCTATTCCTTTCTCAACCCAGCTTAAGAAAATAGGCATTCCAAAGCCATTCATGTCCTGTTATCATGTCAGCACATTGTGATTCGACAGCAAGAGTCAGCATTGCTTCCTGTAATCTCCCAGGTTGAACGGAAGACAAGATGTCCGTGGGACTAATGTCCATGCAGACTGCATCTTGGTTCAGCATTCAGAAAACACAGCTTACAGAAATAATGTGATAGAGAAAAGATTATTAAATATGTTATTCCAAGCTTCAGGGAAAAAAAAAATCACAACATTGAGAATTTGTCTTTGACTGGTAATAAGGAAATGCTATTCTCATGCACTAAAATAGCAATAAGTGAGAGGATTTTATAATGCGATTTGCTACAGTATACATATTTTTAAACTAAAAGAGAACAGAGAAGCTGATATAGGGACGTCTGTAACCAAACCAATGGAAATTTTTGAGGACAACATAGCACAAAAAGAAACTACAATTTGATTTGCAAATATTATCTCTGAAGCAGCTAATCTACACTGAAGAAAGTAGGTTAGTTATTAATGTGTCACTAACAATAGAAATCAGAGTTGACATGACAAAATGTGCATGTTTTTAGACAGCCCAACTCATTTGCCATTTGAGTTATGTCCCAAAGCAAGTGATTCAACATGAAGAAATTTTTTGCATCTCAGGCTCCTGCGAAACCAAAGGTAACATATACTACTTATCAAAAATCTATGGTAAGTTCATATTTGAAAATATCTCCTTTGATACTTCTGAATTTCAAAGACACTGGTTTTATTACTGCCTCATCCAGATAACTTTTTAAATATCTTTTAAAAGTTATAATTGCATATCACAAATTCACCCTCGGTCCAAGTATACACTTAGATGAGTGTTAATAAATTAGTACAGTTGTGTAACAATCACTAGACACTAGTCTTAAAACATTTCCGTCAACTGAAAAACTCTCCACCTTATTCATTTACAGTCAATCATCAATGGATTCTTTCTTTTTTTTTTTAAGATTTTATTTACTTATTTATGCATACAGAACTGGGGTACAGGCCAGAGGTGCAGGGGTGGTGAGGATTCACCAGAGACAGAGTGGGGAGCCGAACAGGCTGTGACAACTACACAGCTGAGGGGAGCAGCGGGAGGGTCAGGAGAGTTTTGCCACGCCATATGGGTCACCTCCAGGGTGGGCAAGGATCGAACTCATGCTAAAGTGAATTTTTAGCTTCTTAGTGTTGTGCTTTAACCTGCTGCACCACAAGGAAGGGCCTGGATTATTTCTTAAAGTATAAAATTCACATAACATGCAACATTTTAGCCATCTTAAACTTCACAATTCACAATATCTTCAATATATTCCAAGGTTGTGAGCAGTCACCAATTTCTAATCTGCAACATTTTTATTGCATCCAAAAAAATAAATCTATATCATTAGTAATTACCTTCTTTGACAATCATTGCAGTGATGAATCCACTTTCAGAGTTTGTAGATTTAACCATTCTGGACATTCCACATAAATGGATTTATATTTTGTGTGTTTTTGTATCTAATGGTCTTTACTTGGCATACTTCTTTAAAGGTTCAATACTTAACTTCTTTCTGTGATTATATAGTATTTCATTATATACCACATTTTGTTTATTCATTTATCAGATGATGAACATCTGGGATATTTCCTCTTATTGGCTGTTTTTTAAGATATTTAATTTATGCATGCAAGAACTAGGGTACAGACAAGAGGTACAAGGGTGAGAGGATTCACCAGAGATAGAGTGATGGACCAGAACAGGAAGATCTACTGAAATACACAGCAGGTGAGACAGGAGAGGTCTGCTGTGCATGTGGGTCCATTCCCTGATCAGAGATTGAACCTGAGCTATAGTGGCTATACTTCATCCCTGTGCCAACTATTTTTGACTATTATAAGTAATGTTGCATGAATATTCTGTACAGGATTTATAAACATATATATTTTTCAATTCACTTGGGTATGTACCTAGGGATGGAATTGCTGGTTTACCTCATACAATTTTATAGGTTGTATACTACATAGATAGAGGACACCAATAACATTGCAGTTGCAACCTGCATAAATTACACAGCAGCCTTACTTGATGTGAACCTTTCTGAAAAAGAAATTGATTTAACTCCGCTTTCTTCAGAAGTTAGAGTAAACAGTCATAATAGGTTTGAATTGTCTTTGATGGCCATTTTTCCTAAATAAACCATATTTAAATTATGAAAAATTAGACAACTTGAATAGTAGTCAGATGTCAGCATAATACTTTAAGTTAGCTTCAATATTCAAAATCCCAAATTTGCTAATATATCTGCATATAGGCTACTTTGCTTTCATTCCTTCATGCTTCTGATAACTCCATCTTACACATTTTCCTCATTAAAATCCTCCTACAGATTGTAAAGAAATGAGAAAAATGAAAAAGAGACATCCTCTTTTTTTGTCTCATTAGGAGAAATAATCTAAAAAGTTTAATAGGGCTCTCCCTGGTGGTGCAATGGGTTAAAACAGCACTATGAAGTTGTACGCTGCCACAGCAGCAAAAGTTCAATTCCTGGCCAGGGAGGTGATCCAGAGGGCACAGCAGACCTCTCCTGTCTTGCCTGCTACTCCCTTCTGGAGTGTATTTCAGTCAATCTGCCTGTTCTACTTCCCTCTCTGTCTCTGGTGAATCCTCTCACCCACCCCCCACGTCTCCCCTCCCCTCCCACACACAGACCTTTAGCCTATACCTCAGTTCCTGTAAGCATAAATAAATAAATCTTAAAAAAAAGTTAAATAGAAGAGATTGAGTCAAAGATGTAACATTTTTGTTCTCTATATAATAGTGTTATTTTTCTATTTTACTGCTAACCCCTTACTATACTACATTTTTTTAAACGATCACTTAGAAAAGTACAGTAGTTTATTACATTATAAACAAAGTATATACTTATTTCATAAGAAACTAGACAAAAACAGGTTTTGTCATGTAACTACTGGACTCAAGTAGATAAGCAGATGAATAGCCTCATAACCATGTTTTGTTACAGGTAGATATCTGTAAATGTGTCTTGTACCTTATCTTATTTATTATTATTATTATTAACTTTTTTAACTATAAGAATTAATAAATAAGAATGACTCTAAAATTATTCTCAATATTTGAGTTTTGGGATATAAGGGCCGGAAAACATTACTGTTCTCAGGTTAAGGCAATAAATGCTTAAAACGCACGCACGTGCACACACACATTAATCCTAAGAGATAAGATAAATTAACCTTAAGGGAAAGGCCCTGAACTAAAATGGTTTGTATTATTTCAAAGGTTACATCCTGTCTGAGTTTTCAGACAATTTGACTTTAACCTACTGACACTTCTTGAAAGAACCGGAAAAACTTAACAGAAACAGGAGTGGCTAACATCCCCTTACCCTTTATAGAAAAAAAAAAGTGTTATTTTATTTTCTCTGTTACTGATATTTGCAAATCAAAATCATAACATTCTTTCTGATACTTGATTCTTTTCTGTATGCTCATACTGAAATATGTACTCACATTCCTCCTAAAACTGTCCATTTTTTCAAGGGGAACAACATTCTGTCATATTGTTCACATACACATGTCTAGACTCTTCTGTTCTGTTTTGAGGCAGAAGCATTAGTGCCACACCAAAGCTATAATAACAAGAATCTGAAAGACTCAGTATTCCTGGTAAAAAAGACAAGTAAAACTGCTTTTAAGAAAGTCCTACCCACAGTCCCAACAACAAAGACGAGTCCATTCTGACCAGCATCTTGCTAAAGAACGTGAACATTGACAAGTGAACCAGAGGTTTGATCACAATAAAGAATCATCACTAAGAATAATTTTTGTCACAATATTTTATGAATTCATTGACACTTCCAATATAATAGAACAGAGGAAAAGAGAAAGCGATACTTCCAATTGGATCAAATTACTATTGGAGCAATGCAAGTGAATGTGTTAGTTTTACACAGTTTTGAAAACTTCAAGACAAAAATAAATTGCATGACCCCCTGGTAACTTCCACTAGAACTTAGAAGAACAAATTGTTTGCCTCAAGCTGGGTGGAATATACATTCAAATTTAGGCTCTTGAAAGAAATTATTAAGTAGAGTCATATTAGCTTTCTCTGAAGCACACTCGTTTCAGTATTGCCACTGTATAGACCAATTATGATACCTTTCCATGCTGAGAAATGATTGTTCTGCTAACACAGTTCTGGTAAGAATCGAAAGCACTACATTTTTAACCTTGGGGGATTTTTGTTATTGTTGCTCCCTTGCCAGTTCCTTCAAATGGAAAACATCTTCCATTAATCTAAATGCGAAATTTGTTTCGGCTTTCCAAAGTTACTTGAAAAATGTTAAGCACAAAGCAATAAAGTTTTTATGCTCTTAAGACCACTAATGCTTTGGGCTTCATATTCATTTTGAAGAAATGAACATTTTATGGTTCACAGAGGAATAGCTACATGAATAATATCTGAGATTATAATGCATCTAGCAGAAAAAGATTAAGTTTATGTAAACTATTTAATCAGACGTGAAATTTTCTCTAGAGAATAAAATTCTGACCTTAGTTGAGTTTACTTTTAAAATACCAATATGATGTTTATTCCAAGAGAACCCACCAATTTTCCCATTTATGTAATATAAATATTCATTAGGGACAAAACTAAAAATAAAATGCACTGCACTGACCCCAATGATGTTATGATGGACATCTTTATATAACATAGAAATTAGATGATAAGTATCCTAAATTATGGCTTGATCCAAAATACTCAGCTAACCTTTGACAAATAGTTAAGTGTCACTGCTGAAGAATATATGGTTCATTGTGACATGCTAAAATTCTTATACTTTTATTGAAGATAACATTTATGTAAATACACAGGCTTAACTTGAATTAATAATATTGATTCAATTTATGTATTTTGTCAAGTTTATTTCTATGGAAGATTTCAAACCTGATAAATGTGATAAATGGTTCATCATTATAGTCCATGTCCACAAATACAAGTATCAAAGTAGAGCCCAGGGATCCTATAACCAACTGTCAATGACCCAGAATTGTCCTTATTAAATATACAGGGGCTATCATTAAAAGTCTATAGTGGCCAGTTATGAAGGGGGAATGTTTAAAATCACATTAATGTGTACTATAATATAAAAATATTTGGATCTAATTCAGCATATCATTTTTTTTTTGGCAACTGATATCTCACCAAGAAATCTCAGATATGATGGTATAAATCTTAACTCTATCATTCATAAAATATACAAAAACAAGATCAGTCTCCGTACAATTAGTTACTCTAGATAGACAGACAGACAGACAGACAATCTTTGTAAAGATACAGTACTGGTTCAATCAAGTTTTAAAGCTTTCCTTTAATCTGATATATAAAATAAGGTTTATATAAGGAGAAAACAAACTTGATATCAAGATACAACATTCAGATATTTAAAGGAAACAAAAATATTTAAGCAAACAAATAAGAAGCTGATTAATAAGCAATAACCACCTGCTTTTCAAAGTATGTGAATATTTAAATTATTTATCACATTACATTACTTAGTGAACTATTTCTAATGAAATGTACTATGTCTTTATGTGATTGAGTTATGTCCACCAACTTTATATTCTCAACTAGTACAAAATTAACAGTTTGAAAAGTCAAACTATGTCTTTTACTGGAAAGAAATGCTAAAAAAGAAAAACAATCAGTCAAGATAGTCTAAAAAATGAATATCAAATTTTTTTAGTTCTAAAATATATTTTTTAAATTATCTTACATCGTTGTTCATATTTATATAATGCTTCACTTCTTTTTAAAAAGTCCAACACCCAAAACACCTGTGAGCCATTACCAAAGTCTCTTGTGTTCTTCCCTCCCCCTTTGTAACCCCTCTCCTTCCCCTCCTCTACAGTATGTCCAATTCTTTAATTTGCATGCATTTTTTTGTCTTTTATTATATGTTTTTTCCTAACCCCTTGTTCAGTTTCCCCACATTCCTCCTATCAATGGAACGACCTGATATATATTTTTTTTCCTTGACTTATTTCACTGAGAATAATTCCTTTTAGCTCTATCCATGTTGCTGCAAATGGCATGAGTTTATCTTCTTTTGATTAATGAGTAGTACTCTATTGTATGTGTGTGCATATGTGTGTGTGCATATCTGTTGGTTTAACGCCTATGCTCTTGCAGCACTATTTACAATAGCTGAAATAACAGCTGACTGGATCAAGAAGATGTGGTATATATCAAACATTATTAAAGAACAAAACAGTGGTCAAAGTCACTCACAAAAAACTGTTTCTGAGCCCCAGTTTCTGGATTCCTAATAACTTGCATATAATTTTTCTCTGAATTCAAAATATACCTATTGAATCCCTTCAATTAACAGGGATAATAATAAGGAGCAAGCTGGACTCAGGATTTTACTGGGTTCACTGAATTAGTGGAATCCATTGTCAGAACCAATATTTAAACCAATGGCTGAAATATGGTAACATAAATGCAGATTACACATATGTGTAGTGGAGGGACATCTAAGATTTTTCTCTTGTTCCCATTTATTCAGCAGAGTGGGATCAGAACAAATGCTTTATGAAAAGCAACTTTATTACAATTGAGGTACTATATGCACAAAATAAAAGTGTACCCATTTTAAGTGAACAGTTTATCAAATTTGGACAAACACACACACACACACACACACACCCCTGTGGAGCTACCATAGCAATCAAGCAGCATAACACATTCATCATCCATCTTTCATGCAGTTTTGAAGCCAAACCAATGGACACTTGATCTCACATAAATTTCCATTTGAGTTTATATATCTCTGTGTCTGAATCAGCACAATGTTTCTGAAATTCATACATATTGTTGTTCATGTCAGTAGTTTGCTTCTTTTAGCACTTTAGAATTAACTGTTATCAGGATCCAATAATCTTCACTATCTAATGCAAACTGCTTACTTACTTTGGCAATTATGAAAAAACCTACTATGAATATTAGTGTGTAAGTCTTTGTGTGGGAAGAGATTTTCATTTATCTTGGGTAAATATCTAGAAGTAAAATGGATGAATTGTAGGGTAGACATTAGAAACTTCATTAGAATTTTTTTTTAACTTTGCAAGAAAAAGACAAAACACATCTCTTGATTCATGGTTTTAACCTGAGTTTTAATTATTAACACTTCCTTTTCAATATAGTCACAATTCACTAAAATTAGTTGATACCTCTTTTCCCAATAACATGAAGCCAACACACAAATGGAGAGCTTCAATTTATCTGATACGAACTGGAGTAATGTTAACACTCAGCACTTGAAATTTCCTGTAGCAGCTCTTAGCAGACGTTATTCTCAGTTTTTCTTTGATAGAAAGTGGTTGACAATATTCATCTCCTAGCATGAATAGCATAAGATTCCATTCATTCTTTTGGCAAGGGTCTACCATACACACCATGAATCTGACATGCCCATCAACAGGCAAAGAATCTGGTGAAACCAATAATGGTGGAAGACCTCAACCTTGGTGAGGACTGAATGTATTTAGTCTCTCCCCAGTTGACAAACCCAGTCCTTGGGTCCTTGACATAATCACAAGCTATGCCTGAGCTCATTTACTGATCATCAAATCAACTGTATTCCTCTCTCTTGAAAAGCCAGAAAACATCAATGATCAAGTTTAAGGATTTTAAAAAATGTTGGAAGGAAAAAATTCTTTTGTGTTCAGGTTCTTGATGTGTTCATGAAATGAAATGTGAGAGGAAGAGAGAACCTACAGGTTATACCTTTCAAAAAAGGCTCTCTGGAAACAAGATATATAACAAACTTAAACATGTTCTGGTATTTTGCATCATGGAGACACAACTTCACAGGCAACAGCTTGGTCCATAAAGATAGTAAGATAACATTAGGAAAGTATTCCAAGAACAGAACCTTGTGAAATTGCCCCAAAGCATAGGGATCTAAATGCCCTCCTCAGCAGGCTTGAGAATATTCTACAAATGCTGAAAGAAGAAATGCGCCAGCCAACAGTGTTATGCTCACCAAAATTCATTTCTAACTCAGAAATGTGTTTTTATTCATTAGCAGAGACTGAATCAACACTGTTCACACACACACACACAAACTGAATTGTGAAAATGAAACTCTTTGATGACATTTGCTACTGTCCTACTTAGTATTCCTGCTCCATTTTCCCCCTATGAACACAATTCCTCTAAGATGCCCTTTCTCGACCTCTATAGTTGTTATTGTTCAGAATAACCACAGTCTCAACATTGTCAAACCATTTCACAGTGACACTGCATCTCAGGCAATGTTAGGCCACTGCCAACAAGTAGCGAGTAACCTGTGCTGACAACACATTACAGTCCTGCCATAAACAATCATCGTCTCACTGAAGCAAAATGGCAGTCAAATTAGAGCAGAATATGTAACAACATGCATAGTAAATTGGCATAGCAGTTTGCTAAACAAAACAAGGGCAGCAGTCACACACAAGATGCAGAGCAACAACTGTGCCACACTAAACTCATATGGGCCAGGAGTTCAACCAGAGTCTACCTCTGCCAAGAAGGAGTCCTGGGGGCATGACTGAGAAAGCTCTGTCCTTTTGTGTTTTTTCCAACTACCTCAATTCCTTATGTTCTTTGATGAGAACATAAGAAAGTCATGCCAGATCTTTGCATCTACAGATGATGATAGTACATTCAAAGAGAAGTAGGATTAAAGAGCAAAAGGGTAATTCAGCCATGCAATTTTACCAATGTCAGTGAGAAAGATCTATCCCATTGTGTAAGGCCTACTGATGACTAATGAAAATCATGTTTACAGTAAGAATTAAAAGAGAGAGACAAGTGGTCATCAAAAGGGAGAATTCCCCTTCATAATAATAATTCCCAACAGAATAAAAAGACTTCTCACAAGTGTAGCATACATCTCATCTGGAAGACTGAGTCTTACAGGAACAGGGCCAAAATTAAAGGGCTGGGGGCTGATAGGAATAGGTCTGAAAGGAAGACTGAAATCCAGAAAGGTTACTCGGAAACAATAGAGAACAAAACAAAAGCTAGACATTTACTTTTCTAGCAAGGTGTGGTGAGGACCACCCATAAACCCATCCACTAGGCACACAAACATTCTGTAATTCTTTTTTTTTTTTTAAAGATTTATTTATTTATTCATACAGAACTGGGGTACAGGCCAGAGATGCAGAGGGTGAGAGGATTCACCAGAGACAGAGTGGGGAACAGAACAGGCAGATCGACAAAGTACACTGCTGAGGGGAGCAGCGGGTGGGTCAGGAGAGGTCTGCCACGCCATGTGGTCACCTCCAGGGCAGACTGGGATCGAACTCATGGGGAAGTGGCTTAAGCTTCTTAGTGCAGTGCTTTAACCTGCTGTGCCACCAGGGAGGGCCACACCATGCTGTAATTCTTAAAAAAAAAAAAAAATTCCAAGACCACATTGTGGATTGCTTAGGGAGGTCATTCTCTTTTCTTAGCTCTCCAGCAGATTAAGAGTCAGGGTAGTAGATTAAAGATGCTCAAATGTTCCTTTCCTTATGCAGAACAACCTGCAAGCTGTTATAGAAACAGCAATGGTTCAAGAAACAAAAAGGAAGGTTCACCTGGGAAGAAAGGAGCAAGAAACAGAAAGGGAACAAGTAAAAATCAAGTTCTTCCTATTAATTCACATCTTAAGATCTTGGTAAGTACAAAGATGTGGTCAGTAAGTAAAATAGGGATTTGTTATCTCAGTGCAGCAAACAGTAATAGGCACTGGGACCCTAATGCAGTTCTCAAAGACAGCCTTCATGCAGCATCCGAGAGACATGATAGTTAGGCAGGTCCTTGGAAGCTTGGAAATCATCTGTAGACTATGGGGCCATGGGATGAAATCTATCCACAATGCTACAAACCTGCCTGTGATTTATAACAGGGTATGAGGTGAGGACCACTATCCCTACTGTCGGCAGTACAACCTGCCCTGCGCACACACAACCCTTCAGAAAAGCTAAAGAAGAGAGAGCCCTAGTTTATTAACCCAACACACTGAAAAACCTAATTAAAAGTCAAATACACAATACTCTCTTCAAAATCCAAATGTTCTTTACAGAAACATCAAGGAGGAAGGGAGCAGAGCGGAATGGCCCCACGAAGGTAATCAGAATTCATCTTCTGGGACTCGTACCCGATTGCTCGTAGCTCATTATCAGTGCTCTGTGTAGTAGGAGAACACCTAGAGACCACATCATTAGCGTCCTACACATTCATTATGCCACAAATGGAAATACCAGAACAAAGTGGTGCTGTTATTCAGGGAAAGATAAGATTTAAATCCCTAGTTCAAGTACAATTTAAGTCTACTCAAGTTTTCAGCACAACTGCTATTGAACCTAGGGGAAAGCTACAGGCTTGTTCTTTCTACAAAACACCATAACCTAATAATTAATAACACTAAGCATTGCTTATTTAGTATATATAAAATTAAGAGTCAAAAATTATTTTATAATAATTATTTTATAATTTTATATATACTTAGTATATATAAAATTAAGAGTCTTGAAAAATGACCTATGTCATCTTATTATCTTTAACAAAATAAGGTAATGTTGCTATTGGTAAATATAATTTAGTATGCAAAACATAATCAAATTAGCTGTACAAAAGTTCTCTTTCCATAAGCCAGTTGAAATGAAGAACAAAACCTCTCTTGCAAACAAAGTTAAAACAATAAAGAGTAAAAGTTAAGTTGTACAATGCGAGCTTTTGAAGTATATTACCATGAAACCACCTCTGGAAAGAAAAGTTCTTCCTTCACTGGCCAAAGTTGTAAAATATATCTGAGAAAAAGCCTGGCTTGTCAAAGGAGTACAGACATTTATTTCATTATATTGCAGGACTTTGGTTTGGAATGCATATATCAAAAGGAAAACCACAGAAGAAAACTGAAAAGGGAAAGTTAACTAGGTTTTGTCATTTAAACAGTTGTTTTAATGATAAGTGGCTCTGCTTTTACTTTTCTAAGGGCCTGTAAGGTAGATTCTAGTCCAGAATAGCAGTATATCAATAGCCGGACTCCTGAAAACTGGTGGAGGGGGTTAGCCCTTTCAGGAATCTTGTTCAGATACTGCTTCTGGATTCTGATTAGGTTGGTTGTGTTATTCAAGAAGAAAAGGGTCAAGACCTTTCAAGGGAAACAACACAAAAGCTCACTGTGAAGAAGTACAATTATCTGGCTATGTTGCTATCTGCCCAATTCACTCAAATTGATTTCTGAAGATCAATTTGTTTTTTAAAGATTTATTTACTTATGCATATAAGAAATGGAGAGTACATGCCAGAGGTACTGGGGAAGGGTGAGAGGATTCCCTGTGAAAGAGTGGGGAACGGAACAGGCAGATAGATTGAAATACACTGCTGATGGGAGCAAGACAGGAGGGGTCTGCTGGGCCATTAGGGTCACCTCCCTGTCTGGGGATCAAACTTCTGCTACAGTGGATATAGATAACTTCATAGTGCAGAGACTTAACCCTTTGTGCCACGAGGGAGGTCAAAGAACCACTTTCTTTTTAACTATGTGTTTTAGTTTATTGCTGGTAATCTCTGTGGAAGCTGCTTTTAAAGAGCTTACAAACTAGTAGAGGAGCTCACACAAGTCGGAAAGCTGGATAAAAGAAAGCCTGATAAGTAGTTTATTTTGAAATGATTATCAATAAGAAATGGTGACACTGGAACATCTAAAACTGGAAGGTATTTGAGGTACAGGGAGTAGTGAGAACACATCCCAGGAAAGCACTGGGTGGTTAGGAAGGACATTAAGTGATTCAATTTGGTTGTATCAGCAGTTCTCAAACTTGATCAGGTTACAAAGCACCTGGATTTCATGATGCTCTCTGCAAAATAAGAAGCTATTTGTAGAGCTTTACAGAATAATGAAATATTAATCCCTCCTAAGAACAAAAAGTATGTTTGAAAGCATATGAATAAAGAATGGAATGAAGGGAATCATTTAAATTGCATTAATCTTTACATTTTTTTTATTTTATTGAGAAAAGAACACAATTAGTTGAGTCTCACTGAGGAATATTTTGTTCCAGGTTGCAGAATGACAATATTTGGCAGGGTCATGGCTATTTCCAGGCTCATGTCAAAGGAGAATAGGTACTAAAACAATCTTACTGAAAACAAATTAAAAATCAAATTAATATGAAGCAACCTTCAAATTGGTATACATGGCAAATACAAGCAAAAAATCAGGAAATACAATAAAGCATAGGAAATCAAAATTGTCTTAAATTTTGCATTAAGAGTATTTGCCAGCCCTCCCTGGTAGCAAAATGGGTTAACGCTTAGCACTATGAAGCTCTCTGCAGCCAAGGAGGTGACCCACATTGCCTGCTGTGCCCTTTAGCAGTGTATTTCAGTTGATCTGCCTGTTTTTAATTCCAACTCTGTCTCTGGTAAAGCCTTTCACCCCCACACATCTGGCCTGTACACCATTTCTTGTATGCATAAATAAATAAATCTTAAAATAAAAAAGATTATTTGCCACATGAGGTTGAACTCTAGTGTTGCATTCAGTCCTCAAAAATCCAAAGATTAAGAGCAAAGCACAGGAACCAGCTATAGCAAGAAAACTATCAGAGGACTTGCAAACTGGGTATGAAAGCTGGTCATGAAAGAACTACACATTTAGCACCAGATAATCTAGAAATAAGCTGCCTTTTGCCTATGCAAGTTCAATGAACATTTCTCATCTTAAATATTACTGCCAAGAATATTTAAGAAAAATTTTAATTCTTTTGCTTTATTTTATTTCCTGATTTGTTTTGCTTATATTTTCCATGCTTACCAATTAGAAGGTTGTTTTATATTAACTTTATTTCATTTTTAAATTGTTTTCAGTGAATTCTGGATAAAAATGCAATAATGTATGCAATTTATGCTTCAGGAAAAACATCCTAAAAAGGGGGGAAAAGCAAGTAATATGTGGTTAAAAAAAAATACAACCTGAGAAAAAAATAATATAGGTTGATATTCAAAATAGCATTTCACACAATTATTTTTCTTACACACTTTGAACTTAAAGTTATTTCAAAAACAAAGCACATATTAAATAATTTAAAAAATAATATGCTAATCAAATTTAAATTTCAGCATAAGTTTTAATAATAGGTTAGGTACTAGTAAAGAACTAATTATCCAAGTGGAGGATAAATATAAGGACTTTCAAAGAATGTAGTGCAGAATATTATGAGTCACAGAAAAGAGGAAGACGGTCCAACAACATGAACTCTTAGTACCAAGAGAGAATGAGGAATAGAAAATATTTTAACAAATTTGAATAATTATTTACTATAGCTAATGAAAAATACTGATCCAAAAATTAGAGAGTCAAAAAATTCTTAGCTTTACATTCAAAAATGAAGCTTAACATTATATCCATCACAATTAGGCTTCAGAATATTAAAAACAAGACTTAAATACGTGGAGAAAACACAAATTACATTCTAGGTAATAACAAGAGCTCACATTTCAACCTTAACAGTTTTGAGACTTGAAGCTATTAGAATAATTTTCCCAACATCACAAAGGAAAACTGACAACCTAAACTTTTATAGGAAAAGTATCTTTCGAGATAAAGACATCTTTAAAGGGTACATATGACTATGTAAAACAACAATGATTCAAGATAAAACAGTCTGTGATGCAAGACAAAATGAAGGGTAAAAGTTAAAAAGGGAAAATAAATGGTTAAATCTAAACAAAGTAGCTATATAAAATGATAGTGATGATGATACTACCTGCTGGGTTAAAACACAGAATTAAGATATAGCATACCAAATAGTCAAAAGAGGCGGCGGTTTCAAATTTTCAAAGTTCCTGATATTAATTAGTAGCTTTCTTTTCTTTTCTCTTGAATGAATTTATTTTTAAAATATTTATTTATTTATGCATGCATATAGAACTGGGGAACAAGCCAGAGGTACAGGGAGAGAATTCACCAGAGACAGAGTGGGGAGCAGAACAGGCAGATTGACAAAGTATACTGAGGGGAGTGGCAGGTGGGTCAGGAGAGTTCTTTCGTGCCATGTGGATCACCTCCCGACTGGGGGGATAGAACACGCAAAAAGTGGCCAGCTTCTAATGTTATGCTCCAACCCACTGTGCCACCAGAGTGGGCCCTTTTGAATAAATTTAGACCCTGGTTATTAAAAATTTTCTAGATAATCAAAATAATTGAAATAATGAACACAGCTTTGATAACAGGAAAAATTGAACTGGGAAAAAGGAATTAAGAATAAAAACAAAATGAGTAAAAATACAGAAAAGGTAGAAATAGGAAGCATAAAATATGTTCAAATATCAGTAAAATAAATTTATTCACACGTAAAAAGACATAAATTAAAGAATCAGATTGGTCTAAAAAAACCTCAATCTATGTTTATGTAAAATCTATGCCTAAAAAGTGACAAGTAAAAAGATATTAAAAAAAAAAAAAACAAATAGCAATAGAAAATATGCTTCTTAGTGACAATAAAGCCAGATAAGTGAATTTTATATAGAAAATTCTACAGATGAAATGGTCATTAGTATGATAAATTATTCTATTCCTCAAGAGGCTCTAACAATTTTAAAAGTAAATGTTATATAACTGTAAGAAAAGAAACATATATGCCAAAAATTAGAATCTAAATCATATGGGTAGATTTTAATATACCTTTCTCTGTACTTGCATATTATTCTGAAAAAAAAAATATATATATATATAAATCAACGAAATTAACACACTTCATTTACAACACATGCTAACATCAATTTTAGCAACTGCAATGTGTATGAATGAATTTTTAAAATTTATCATAAATCACTTTAGAAAATTAAGAGCACACTTGCACATAAAGTCTTAAGAAATTAAAAAGAACTAGACTCATAAATACTATATTCCTACTAACAATGGGGGGAATCTAACACTAGAAAAAAGAAAGCATTAATTTTAATGAAACAGTAAAAATATGAGATAATCAAAATTTGTGAAATGAAGCCAAAGTAGTAATTAGAGAAAAATTTATAATTTTATGTTAATGCATTTTTTTAAAGATTTATTTATTTGTGCATACAGAACTGGGGTACAGGCCAGAGGCTCAGGGGCAGCAAGAGACTTCACCAGAGACAGAGTGGG
>NW_004567125.1:4450900-4456137 GCF_000260355.1 Condylura cristata | reverse complement strand
GTTAAAGCACTGCACTGAGAAGCTAAAGCCACTTCCGCATGAGTTCAAATCCCGCCTGCCCCGGAGGAGACCACATGGCGAGGCAGACCTCTCCCCTCAGCAGTGTACTTCGTTGATCTGCCTGTTCTGCTCCCCGCTCTGTCTCTGGTGAAACCTCTCACCGCCCCTGAGCCTCTGGCCTGTACCCCAGTTCTGTATGTACAAATAAATAAATCTTAAAAAAAAATAGAAGCATGAATTAAAAATTTAAAAAATGATATTCTAAAGAAGAAATGTGAACAGGCAGGAAAGTTCAAATTAAAAACATAAAGAGCTTGTTAATCACACACACATACACATACACACACATACAATACTGTTTTCTACCTGTACCACTGGTAAAAAAAATTTAAAGTGCTGACAGCTAAGAATTGGTAAGAATGTGAGACAACTGCAACATGTGGATGCGTTGCTAGTAAAATTACTTTTGAAATAAATTACCTGACATTATTCAGTAATGTTGATTATGTGTACACACTAAATCCCAGCAATTCTGCTCCTCAGTAAAAATCAAGAATATGGGCCAGGAGACACGTAAAAGAATAGTGAGTACTACTTGTGAGCACCCAAAACTGGAAATTACTTTCGTAGTCCACTGTCAACTGAGATATACAAACTATAGTTTCAGAGGAGCAGTGGATAGTAACAAAAATGAATGTAATACAACTACATACCCAACACAGCTGACTCTCAGGAAGTGAAAAAGCAGAAAACAAAAGTGCAGAACTCACTTTGTTTATACTAAATTCAAAATAAGCAAAAACAAAGCATTATTAGAGATACAAAGACAATCTTTAAGGAGACATTTACAGCAACTGAGTAAGTATTCAAGTAGCAAATCACTGCTCACTATCAAATACACTGGTGGGTTATAAATTTATTGCAGTTTCCAAGACTCCTTAAACATAGGTTAAAGAGTACTAAATTATTAACAGTAACTTACTAACATATTACTTTCCAGAATTGAGATTTACTCAGTTCAAAAACTGAGATCCTACTAAACTGTCTTGTGCTTATTTTAATAGCTTCGAATTTCTTAACAGTTCTAGGATAAGAAAAGGATCACACTCTTTTGTTCAAATTTATCATATTTATATGATTCAAGTGGGTACAAATACAGGTACCATCTATGTAGAATCGTATCAGAATGAAAAAAAAAACACAAAATCATTGATGCTATAAAATAGTGTGATATCATCTCCTTTTGCCCCTCATTTATTCATGAAACTTTAAAAAACTCTAGTCTTGAGATTAAACCACTGGGCATTTTGACTATTGAGGTCTTTAATAATAAATTCCTGTTGAAAACATTGCCTTTACTTGAAAAGAACATAAATTAGCAGCTGGATTTCATTTAAGGTTTGAATTCCTTTTCAAAAGGTTGTTACATGTCCTAGAGACAAGTATCCATGTCATAAGGGCCTCTCTAACTAAATTTTAAAATGATGCAGTGCAACAAAGACATTAGCAACATGAAAACAGGCTCATGGGCTAGGTTAAGTAAATAAAGGAAGATATAACCTCTAGGGTAATATTTATGGTATTTTTAACCTACAGAACATGTATTAAAATGTAAAGGCATATATAAAGACCAGGAGATAATGTGTAAAAATGTTAACTATGAAAAATAAAGGGACACTAGGTAGCGTTTTCAGTTTTTCAGTATTTTCTAATCTTTCTGTAATGGTCCATAGGCTATTGGATGCTGATTAATATATACAGAAAAACTGACAAAGTACTGAGACATGGAAGGGGCATGATGCAACAGAGGGACTTTCACCATAATGATTCAGGTAGAAGGTAGGGTAAGAGCTTCAAAAGTCAACCAAAACTCACCAATGTACAATAAGCTTCACAACAAATTACAGCCTATTAAATGAATCAACTTTGTTAAGAGCAGACTAGTTGAGCAGAACATACAGTATCATCCTTCTGTGGATATGTGCATCAAAATATACCTAATGTCTCTGGAAGATGTTTTCCAGATCTCTTAGGAATGAAAAGTACTATGTGTCATGGCTTTGGAACAGGTAATAAGAGTTGAGAGGAACATTGTTTCTCTTTTAGAGATGACTAAACCAGTTTAGCCTAGCTAAGACCCTTCAATGCAGCAGATATTAAAGATGTTGCAAGGGACTTATTGTGACCTCAGTATCTCAATAGTTATTATCAGTACTGAACTAAAGAAAAAAATCCAGAAACCCTGGGGTCCTATATATTATTTCCAATCTAGTTTTCAAGACGAATCACTTCTAGTGCTTCCTCTACCTTCAGAGGAACACAGAACAACATAAAAGTTCCATAATAGGTTAGAACCACTTCTGCATTTAGTTCACACATACGTATACACTAACACATTCTCTACCTTCTCTTAAAAAAAAACAAAAAACAAAAAACAAACAAACAAAAAATAATGCCATATCATGCAAGCTTGGCTTTAGGCTGTAATTTTGTAATAGATGCGAGCACAGTTGTTTTTAAGTTCAAAAAAAGTTGCACTTTTGTACTCAGAGACCTCTTGTTTTAATTTATGCAAAGCTTAAAACATTTTGTTAGGCCTGAGTGAGACCATCTGTGCAAGAAATAAAGGATGCCTAAGGGTAAAATAGGCAAGAATAGTAATGCTGAATGTGTGGAAGGCAGTAGGCAGCCTAAGGGTTTTGCAACTACTGCTGTGACCTTTACTACTTTAGAGAAGAAACAAGGGTAATTTCCATATATTGGCTTTTCTAGAAAAATCCTCCCCTCTTGCTCTTTCTTTTCTTCTCTTTTCTTAAGAATTTGGCAAGGCAGACTGTACATAGAGAACCATGGCTGTTTTTTGAGAATAGTCCTATAAAACAGACACACAACCCCCCACACATACATACACGATCATGTTTGATGGAAGAGAATCTAAGAAGATGAGTGGATGAGAAACTTGGATGAGTGAGATTATCTCAGGAGGGACATGATAACCAGACCCAATACTAAAAGAATAGATGAGCAACTGAGCTGAGTACTACATGCTAAGCACTTTACAAAGGCTAGTCACATTTAATTTTATTTAATGTTTAATTATGTGAAAATGTTACTTGATTTGTATGACCTAAAAAAGTAGAAAAGGGACCACTAGAAAGAGATAAGGAATGGAATGGAAGAGAATGAAAATGAAAAGAGGTTCACAAAGATGGAATGAATAGAATTGGCAGCCCCTGGCAATGTTCTAGTATCTTCTGGATTGCCTATTGTCTTAGACCCTGTTGGGAGGATAGATGGGATATTTCAATGTTTCCACCCACATAATCTGTTCTATGAAAGACGAAGGCTCACAGTTTGGTGCAAAAGCACTGACACCCTCTGTGGTAGAAATGAGTATACCTGGTCATTCCTCCACAAACTACACTTATACTGTATCTGCTAAGATGCCAACCTTGGAAGAGGAGGACCTCAGCACTTATGAACACCATCATCAGTATGGACTAACACACCTTAAGAATAAGGTTGTGCCAAACACAAGAGAACAATTTGTTTTGACCACAGGAATACAGGACACCATAGGCAGGTTTCTCAGCATAAGCTAAATCCCTAAGCATCTTGAATGGAACATTTCCTCCACCCAAGCAGCTCCTGCTTCTCTGGGTAGGCAGGCAATGGTTTGATGCTGGTGTGTTAGAAAAGCCTTCCTCTGTAAATCAAGGCTTTCTTCCCCCCATAAAGTGCAACATTATTCTTTAAAATGATGGCATTCTTCCTATAATTCTGAAATTAACATTATGAAGACCTGACCTAATGTGCATTAAATATTCCCCAAAGAAACACAAGAATATTTTTTTTGAGTGTGTTCATGCTGCATTTCTTTATTTTCATTACCTTTGGGACTTATTAAGGAATCCATGCTTATGCTTACCCCCATCCCATTTTTGTCAGAGGGGTCCCACAGGCACTGAGGTTGAAGAAATGGAAAAAGAACCCAAACCAAGGGTGTAATGGTCACATCAAAGCAAAAAACAGACTTTATTTATAAAAAGAAAGTTTTTTAAAAACTTCAGAAAAGTAACACACACTTTTATCAAGGGGATTTTTTTTTACAGAACATTTATATACAACTACAAAATATAGCTAGAAATATCTTTTATATTGAACTTCTTAAGGCATAGAATTAGCTTTAAAACAAAGGAAAGTATATAGTATTAAAGCACTGAGAGTATAAAAAGCAAATTCAAATGATTTGTGTTCTTCTTCCTGCTATGCACTGTTATTTTATTACTGTGGCCTAAAATTTTATTTACAAATCAAAATGGACAGACCAACTGTGTACCACAGGGAACCTAATCCTGATAAAGATACCACTTGGGATAGGGGAACCTACGTCTCAATTGAATCTGCACAGTTAGCACGGTCTACAGAACAAAAAGTCTCACTCGGAAGGGCTATCCTAATTACCCACGTTTCATGTGTATGATGAAGATGACATTTATGAATTCTCTTCTTAAGTCCAACCTTGCAAGTGGAGGACGTCAGCACTGTGAGCTACTTCACCAGTACAGACCAACATGCTTTAAAAATTAGGGCTGTGCCAAACACAGTGAAAGCTGTTTGAGCACAGGAAAACAGGACACCGTAGGCAGGCTTCTCAACGATAGCTAAATGTCCTAAACACATTGCATGGAGCATTTCCTTCACCCAAGCGGACTCTGGCTCTGTATAATGAGATACTCAGGGCTAAGCAAATACTTAGCCTTTGATTCAGACCACCTCTCTACTTCTCTTCAAAATCCAATGTAGATACAGTCTTCAATTTTCTTTCTCAAAAGCATAAGTTCCTAACCATAGCGCAGTCCTCAATGAATGGTAATTTAAGCAGGGAATCATTTCACTGATTTTTTATAAGAAATATAGAGTTAAGTAAAAAGGAAGCACACCTAAAAGTAGGATACTCCTACTCCCAAGAGTTAAAGTGCCTCTTTCCAGTGTTTTTTTTTTTTTTACATATCAGTACTTTTCTCAAATTAAGTTACCAAGTTGAACATGTTATATAAAACAATAGGGTCACAAGATTGATACCAACAATGAATGCAAGTCTTGAGAAGAAAAACCAGGTACCAGGTTAGAGATGGAAACACAAAAGAATGAACCGACCAGCAGGTAGATTTCTGGAATGAATACTACTAGATGTGAGGGAGAGGAAGCACACAAGAGTCCCTGGGCCTTGTTCT
>NW_004567125.1:4435900-4448400 GCF_000260355.1 Condylura cristata | reverse complement strand
TGAATTAATACATTTGACGGGAATTTCACAAAGAGGGGGAGAAAAAGCAATCAACAAATTGAATTGTCATGCAATATGGATTAAATTGAGATTCTTTAATTAGGATAAGCCTGAGATTTGGTATTTTGAAGGTATTAGAAAGCTTAGCAATACAGTGGTAAAGATTAAGAAAATGCAATTAAATATTACACTTTGGACACAGCTAGGATATCATGTGAATAGGAGAGTCTTCTTTTGAGCAAAATGGTTAACAGTGTCAGTTTCTAGAACTGTTCAGTGGTGGAACTACAGTCATGCCAATGAGGGATTGCTGCTGTTTGTTTACCAGTGATGAACAGAAAGGTAATTGTGTTTTAAAAAACTAGAAGTTGGCTCTCTAATTTAAATAATGAGCATAACTGTGCAATATGACAATGAACAAATCACTAGGAGACAAGGGTTCAAGTTTTAGCTCTATAGTCACTATTTTTGAGACCATGAAAAAAAGCAAACATTTTTACTGAACATCTGTTATATGCAGACACTGTGTTAGACATGGAGAGCATAATGGGGAACAGGGTGCGGTTCCTGGACGAGGAGGCCTCAGTCCAGTGCAAGACCTCTCCCTGGGTCACAGTCTAAATAATCATCTAAATAATGAGATAACAGGACCTAATGAGTTCTAAGTGTCTTTCATTTCTGAAATTCCACAACAGTAACTAAAATAGCAGTATTAAGTTTACTTTATGAAGGAAATAAGTGGTAGGCAATGAATAAAACAGTAGTTCAGAGATTATGAAGAAAAAATTGTTATTCTGTAGGCCCCCTTGGCTGGAGTACTAGGTCTTCACCAAAGCTACCAAAAATGTTCTCTGCCAACCAAGGATTGACAGGTGGGAGAGCACATCTATACACTGGGCAAAGAAATAACAGGACATAACAGGACTTGCTGTCAGTGAGAGCACTAAGAGCTGCATGGTGATACATCAGGTGAGCCCACAAGACTCTTCAAAATTGGTTTATACTTGTAAAACCAAACAGAAGCTGACAGTGAGAAGAAGAGAAAAACAACGTTCATGAAGATACAGAATACTTGCTGAGATAGAGAATAAGTAGTTATTACTCTGAGGGAAATGTTACTAGATTCACTACTGCTTTAGTTCCTAAATCTGCAACACATGTGTAGACCAGGACCACAAACAGGAGAATCATCATCAAAGAGAAAAAATATATATACTTTGTATTAGGAAGACAGTGTTAACCTAACTTTTTAAAGAAGATGACAACTGCTTTTCAGTTCTGAACAAACTGTTCACTCCCTCCATTTCCACTAGGTATAGCAGCAGGCCACATAAAACTCACAAACCTCCATACTGAAGCAAAGATAATCACTGTACTATCTCATTAGAGATATGAACAAGTGGCATTGTTTTTTCAACAGCAAAAGAGAAAAATGGCAAAAGTATGAAATTAGGTTCTGGCTATATACTCAATTTTTAAACTGTTCTAGGAATTTTTATAATCATCTATGTTCATTCATTCAGTAGTCATTGAATGAACACATGGCTCTGGATAACAGGGATAAGGTAGTAAAAACATGGTGTTTACATCTTTACAAATGTTAGTCCAATAGTATTTGCTAAAAAAAAAAAAAGTTAATTGGAAAGAAAATAATACAGAGATAGGTTTGCAGACAGGGGTACCTCTGAAGAGAACACATCTAATTTGAGGCTTCACGAAGCACTACTCATCTGATTCATCATATTTTCCAATTTTATGTTTTCATTATTTTGCTATTTTCTAGCTTGGGTCACTTGGTAATATCATGGTGTGGCGTAAAGAATGCAAATACCCACCACTCTGTTCCCACCACTCTGTTATATCTGAACATAATTTCCACCCCCATCTCTTAGTGGGCTATTAGGAGATTTAAATAAGATGCACAGAGAACCCAGACCAGTGAGTGAAACAGGTATGTGAATTTCTTATTTCTTCCTCTTCTCACTCTTATAAATAGTATTGTACTTAAATTACAACATGATTACAAGAAGGTTTCCTAGAAATTATGTAGTTCAACATTTTCAGTAACTGTTGGGAAAAACAGGACATCAGAGGTGAAGCAAAAGATGTATGACTAGTCATCCTATCAGCCAGAATTTTTATCAGAGCTGATTCTGTTACACTTGGGTTCTCCAAATTTCATTTTTACCCCTGAAACTTTTTTACAAACAAAATCTTACCCGATAGTTCAATCTAAGAAGCACATAACTAAGGAGAAACTTGGTCTTCAATATCCTTGACACAACAGGGAATAATGACATTAGCAATGATGAGAAACCTCATGAAAGAAAAGTCATGAAAATTCCTTGAAGGAAATGAAAAAGAACCAAAAACCCTAATTACACAGGTCCAGAGGGAACTACCTAGGCTTGTTCCTCTAACACCTGAATTTAAAAAAAAAAATGAAAAAAAAAAAAAAACAAAAAAGCATTTTAAAGATAGGGACCATACTAATCTAATCCATTCCATTCCATTCCTTTTATTTATTTATTTTTTGTGGTCAGTTCTTTTTTGTTTAGTTTTTGTTTTTCTATCTTTTTTGTTAATTTGTCTATTTCAAATTTTTTTTTGTTCACATGCTTGTAAGGGTTAAACTATTTTTCTTCTTCCTTTTCTTTCTAAGCAAAGAAGGAAAGCTAAGCTACCCTCCTCCTTTTCTCTGCCTGTTCTCATTCAGAAAGATTCCTGTTGTAACAACAGCCCCATTACATTTGTTAAAACAGCAAAAATGTCTGCAACTTACATTTATCCATAAGCATCTCTAATGAGAAAAATCTAATGTGCTCAGATACCTATTTGCAAACTCCTAAGAATGAAGAGTTCGGACACACAAGACAGCTACCATAGAATGATCAGCAGAAAGTATATCAATTACTTACTGGGTGTTAGGCACCATTTTAAATACCTACTACAAGTTCCTCCTACAAGCACTTCTTGAGTTCTGCTATAAGTCAGGTAACAGAAGAAACAGCAATGGGATACAGTCATTATGCTTTAATGTCTAGTAGGAAGGCAGAGCAGTCTTCTAAAATATAGGTAGTGGAATGTGTTTTAGTTATTAAGCAACAATAAAAGGGAGCACAAGGAAGATGACAGCAGAGCAATCTATGCTTTCCTGATGTTTCTCACAACTAATGTGTATCTACTAAGTTAAAAATAGCTTTCTATATCTGTACACTTGCCCAAAAGAGAAACTGATTTGTTCCAAATCACTGACTACAAAACCTTTATAACTGGTGGGTGTTTAGGGAAGTCCTTTAGTCATTAATGTTGGCAAGTGAATCTTTCATGTGAATATCTACATTTCCACTCTCCCACCACTGCTCCATCATTCTATGCCATCACTCTGTGGACATGAGTGATCTTGGAAGAAGGCAGCAAGAAGATTTGCAATCCCTGTCTCTTATATAAAATCTGGATGAAAATACCAGAGACAATTAAGAATCACACATGAAAACATTCACATAAAGTAATTGGCACAACACCTGGAAATAAGTAAGCATGTAATAAATGTGCTTATTATGCTGTTACTACAATGATGACAATGATGTCAAAGGAGGGAGTATAAAAGAAAATACAGAGCTTTCACAGTGAAAACAAAAGCATTGAAAGAAAATAGGCAAGAAATATCTTATGTGGGGCTTCCCTGGTGGCCTAGAAGTTAAGTCTCAGGGCTATTACCAAGACAACCCACCACAATGGCCTGAATTCTATCCCTGGCCAGAAAGCCATCCAACATATTGCACAGTAGACCTCTATTGTCTCACCCATTGCTCTCCTTAGCAGTGTTATTTCAATAAATCTACCTGTTCTCCTTACTCCGTTTCTGGTGAATACCCTTATTGCCACATCTCTGGCCTACAACTTTATTTTCTATGCATAAATAAATAATCTTTAAAATATACAATTTAATTATAATATATATATTATATTAACTTTATATTAAAGTTATCCCATAATATTGACCAAAGTATCAGAAAAAAAAAAAAGCCTACTTAAAGCACAAATATCCATAGCTTCTTATTCACAAGTGTGAGTTAAAGGTCAATATCCCAACTAATTCCTACCATTAAAATCATTACATTACATGATGGAATTCAGTTGTGATCATTTCTGACCATGAGCTCAACTTTCTTTTTATGTTTGAATGTTTTTTTTTTTAAAGATTTATTTATTTATTCATGCAGAACTGGGGTACAGGCCAGAGATGTGGAGGGTGAGAGGATTCATCAGAGACAGAGTGGGGTACAGAACAGGCAGATGGACAAAGTACACTGCTGAGGGGAGCCGCAGGTGGGTCAGGAGAGGTCTGCCTCGCCATGTGGATCTCCTCCGGGGCAGGCGGGGAATCGAACTCATGTGGAAATGGCTTAAGCTTCTTTGTGCTGTGCTTTAGCCCGCTGCGCCACCAGGGAGGGCCCTATGTTTGAATGCTTTAAACACACAAGCACCCAAACTCTCAACCATACTATGATCACCACTTTGAACAAAGGTATCAGGTTGATAATCAGGTAAGAAAAAGCAATGGGTATTAAAAAAGGAAACCCCTCCATAGTAAGAACATCCCTGTACTAACAATAAGACAATCAGTTTGGTGTATCTTTGGTCTTCTCTTCACAACATAAAGCTTGATTAGAAGCTAAGGTATCAGTTTCAACAATGAAGAAGAAAGTGCACCAAATATTTGACCCTTGTTTGACTGTCTAAGAGCAGAGATCAAAGATACACTGATGTTAATAGAATATATATACACAGATAAAAGCTAAATGATTAGGTCAAACTGGACAAATTTATCTGACTGCAATTCCATTTTTAAACTCAGTAGACCTGGACTCACGGTCACAATTATGCAAGGTCCATTAAGCAATTCCTTTACCCTCCTATTCTCCTCATGTCCTTCACAGTTCATATTACTCATTGCAAGTCTCAACAATTTTTGAGAAAAGTCACTATCAGTTTTAAAAGTATACAATTCTCATACCTGCACATCTCTAATGTTAATTTACTCAAGAAAAAGTATTTCCAAGTAATAAAGTATGGTTTCCTGGACACAGAGAGACCATGATATGACTTGTACAAGTGCATTTTGGTTTAGCTGACGGTGGAAGGGAAGAGAGAAAAGGCAAGGGAAGAAATAACATCATAAAATGGGATTCCATTCTTTAAGGTTTATATCCAAATTATAGAGTTTTCTCCAAACCAAGATGAAAATGCAAAAAAAAAAAAAAAGAAAACAAAATCAAATACACATTTACAAACTAATGTCTCCAGTAATTCCTGTTTTTGTGTATTAGATGTATATTATTATTGATATTTGAATCTTACAATGTTATAGAAAATGTAATTTAGGAAAAGCAATATATTTTGTTAAATTTGGACTAGTTAAATATTTTTAACTTAGAATTCTGTTTATTTTTCCCTAAAAAATTAGAAGCAAATAATTATTGAACACCAAATGCTCTGTCTATTGTCATGACTGTTAATAAACATATACTTTTAACACTTTTCACAAAATAAATACAAGAAAGCTTATAATATACTCACTTGAAATTTTTTTTGTAAAAATATTAATTATACTCGTTATGAAAGAAACAAGAAAAAAGTGTTATTGTGCTAACCTTCAAAAGAAAATAAAAAACAGTAAAAATTACACATTTGTTATGTTTTTGACCATTTTAAAATTGTGCAAATACATGTTCACAAATACATAAAAGACATGTAAGAAAGTTCAAAGCAGCTTGATCTAATAGTCCCATATGTAAATAACCCAAAAATTAATCACAAGAAACGGAGTATGTTTAAAAATGAAATTATTACATAGCAATTAAGATAAATTTCCACTGCACCCAAAAACATGAATGAAGGTTAGAAGGAACTAAGTTAAATGAATAAAGTCACAGAGTATGTGTTATAAAATTTCAATGATTGCAAGTCTAAGGGTAGAAAAATTAATATAAAATAACAGAAGCCAGAACAGAGTTTTTAACTTTGGCAAAGAGATATATTAGAAAGGGAAATTTAAGTGGCACCAGACATGTTCTATAAATTAATGTTTTCATATATGAACAATCTACTTAAGATTATTGTCTCAGTTCATTTGGGCTATATCAAAAGACATCATAAACTGGATAGTTTATAAACAGTTAATGTATTGCCCACAGTTCTGGACGTTAGAAATCTAAGATGAGGATGTCAGAGTGGTGACTGATAATATGGCCTCTCTTCCAGGATTACAGATCACCTAGTTACCATTGTATCCTCATGTGGTAGAAGCAGTTAAGTAGCTCTATAAGATGTTTTTTATAACAGCATTAATCCCATTCAACAAGGGCTTCATCCTCATGCCTTACCCATATCTCAAAGGCTTCATCTCCTAAAATCATATTGAGCATCTGTATTCCAACACATGAATATGACAGGGACACATTCAGACAACAGCATTAGAGTATTTTGTATTTTGTTTTACACAAGAACTCAAAGGAGCAGAACTTCTAACAACTAAGTGGGAAGTATTTACTCAAGAAAAGTTACTGAACCTTAAAATGAACAGTGGGCTTTACCTTAGTTAGTGCTATGTCTCACTGAAACACTAGTTCACTGGTGCAAAAGCAATGTCGGGGTGGACAAGCTGTGAAGATAAAAGCTCTGCTGCTTCAAGACTGATTTTATTTGGAGCATATTATGTGAGAGGTGATAGTGATCTCAATGGCAAGTAATGAGGGAGGAACAACATTAGCTAATCTGACATCTCATTACTGACCATGGAAGGTAACAAACTAGCAGGCCAACCACAGAATTAATGGGGGAGCTCCCAGAGAATGAAACAGGGCCTTGATATAAGCCTATTTATCACTAATGGTAGGAGAAGATGTACGTAAGAGCAACTGGAAAAACCCTGAAAACAACCAATTCCTGATTGCTGAGCATAAGACCTTATAAACACAGTAAGTAAAATTTAAGGTAGACGTGTAAGTTGGCTGAAATTTGATTAATTCTTCAAACCATGCAAGGATGTAGGAAAAACAAGTTTAGATTCTGTAGGTCAGGAGCAGAAAGTACTGACCTCAAAGCACACAAGCAACCTTATACAGTCTTTGGTGAAGCTCTAAGTTATTGGACTCAGGGTGATTCCAACTCAAACACATAAGTAGGGGAGAATAGATAGGGAAGACAACAGAGCAGACCTATGTAAGGAACATATTTCACAGAATTAGTACCAACAAAGAAACTGAAAATAATAACAATACAGAAATAAGTACATCTTAGATACATGTGAAGGGGAGGTAGATCAAAAAAGAGTTGCTACAACTTAATATAGAAAATGTCCAATATTCAGAAAAAAGATATGAGATGCATACACAAAATTTAATTAACCGACACACATGAAAAAGAAAAGCAGTTAATAAAAACTACTTCTGAGGGTGCTCAGATTTTCATTCAGCAAATAAGGACATCAAAGCTGTTATTATACAAACATGTTCAGAGTTAAAGAAAGAAAAGTATTTGAATAATTAAAGTATAATATGATTCATTATATCGAGAATATCAAAAAGAGGTAGAAATTATGAAAAAGGATCAAAGTCCACTATAATAAAGGAATTGTCAACAGATAGTAATTCACATTTATATAAGTAAAGAACATTAGTCAAGGTAGTTATTAGGTAATTTTAAGAGTTACATAAATATGAATTTTGTCTTTTTATTCTTCGCTTAAAAAACAAAGCATAAAACACTAAGATTAAATTACATTGTAGGTCATAAACATAACTATCCAGTGTACATGATAATATTAAAAGTACAAAGGCTGAATAAAGATTATGGCACTAGAATGTGTCAAAGAAATGACTGAATATACAAGAGAAGGAATAAGAATGGAAATGATAAGCATACAAGTTGTTTTTTTCAGTCGTAATTGTATTGTTCTCATTTCTGGTCTTAAGTTCTTAAAAAACAGGTAATAGGCAGCAATAATTATGACACCCCATTTATAAGATGGATTTATAAGATGCATATAGGTATAATGAATATAACAGTACAAAGGAGGGTAGACATGGGGCTCCAGTAGAGTAAAATTTTGTGCATGTTAATGGACTTAAGCTAAACAGAGTCTGATAAGTTATGATAATTTTTTTGTTAGTCTGCCTTCCTTTATATCTTTTGTCTGAAAATTTCAGAGAATTTCATATCTTAATGACATTTAAAATATGTTTAAGAGTCCCTTTAGAATGCTATAAGAATACTGTGTAGAATAGGCAGAATCCTTCGTTAAAGTGGTGGGGATGCTAAGCATTACCAATCATAATACTAGATGTAAGACATTAAGTGAGACCCAGGACCAAGATCTAAGTCATAACTGCCTTTTTAGAGTAAGCCTGTTGGAAAGTATCATTGTAGTAAAAATGTGCCATGTTTTCTTACTGACAAGTAACTTTTATGCTTTTGGTTTTGTTTTTGCTTTTTTAAATTTTTTACTTTTTAAATGTAGTGCTTATTTCTTACATTCATTACTAATTTGGGGGCACATATGATTTCCCCACTCAGGTGTGGTAAGCATAGTTCCCCCACCATAAAAGCACCCATAGCACATTGTCATATCCGATGTGATCTCCTCTACCATCCTGTTTTCACTCCTAACTACTCCCTCTTCGTCACATTCTGGATGCTTCTTATTTATGGTCAGTTGGCAAGGTGTGTCTGTCTCATTCTTTGGTTCTTCTCTATTCCACAGATAAGTGAAACCATCTGGTATTTATTTTTCTCTGATTTATTTAGCTTACCAATATGATAGACATGTTATACCCTAGAGAAACTACACAGAAAATTAAAATTAAAAGCTAACAATGAAGGCAAATGATATAAAGAATTGCACCTATTTAATAAAGAAAAAAGAGGCATCAGGAAAAGAGCAATTGAATTAAAAAAATTAGAAAAATAAAAAATATTAAAATGTAGACATAAGCCCAGACACATCAATAATAATATTAAGTATGAATGAATTAAAAATCTAATCAGGCCCTCCCTGGTGGCGCAGCGGGTTAAAGCACTGCACTGAGAAGCTAAAGCCACTTCCGCATGAGTTCGATTCCCGCCTGCCCCGGAGGTGACCACATGGCGTGGCAGACCTCTCCTGACCCGCCCGCTGCTCCCCTCAGCAGTGTACTTCGTCGATCGGCCTGTTCTGCTCCCCACTCTGTCTCTGGTGAAGCCTCTCACCGCCCCTGAGCCTCTGGCCTATACCCCAGTTCTGTATGCACAAATAAATAAATCTTTAAAAAAAAAAAATCTAATCAAAAGGAATAAATTTTTATTTGGGATTATTTAAATATACAAGTATACACTCTCTATTAAAGGCATATTATATTAAAATATAAATAGAAGAAAGAATGATTAAAATAAATATCATGAAAATTCTGTGAATTTTATGTTGATGATGTTAACTGAACTTACTGGGGGAGATCATTTCACAATATATACAAATGGCAATTTACTGTAAATGTTGAACTAAAAGAATGTTGTATTTTTCTTAATTAAAAAATTAAAAAAGCAGTACTACAAACACAATAAAGAAAAATAATAAACAGTTAACAAAACAAACAGTATTAACTGTGTCAAAAAGGTTAGAATCAAAGTTGGTGCTGAGACAAACTGGGTCATTTATCATGATAAAACAGTCAATTCACTGAGAAGATGCAATAATTATAGACCCATATATATGTTACAAAAGAAATTTAAAATTAAGAAAAAAGTTACAGAAATAAAGGGGGAAACAAAGAACTCTACAATAATAGTTGGAGATTTCAATATACTATTTTAAATATGGCTTAAAAGCTAAACAAGAAAAATAAAACTGGATTTAAACAAAACTAACAGTCAACTGACTTGACATAAATGATCCACCACAAAATAGCAAATATGGTACATTATACAGGCAAGATTGTATGTGAGGCCACAAAATGAGTACCTATAAATTAAAAAGAACAGACATCACAAAGAAATATATCCCTGGGGCCCTCCCAGGTGGCTTACTAGGTCAAAGTATAGCACTATGAAGCTATCCACAGTCACTGCAGCAAGAGTTCTATCCCTGGCCAGTGAGATGACCACAGGGTCATCTTTCCAGTCTTACCCTCTGCTCCCGTCAGCAGTGTATTTCAGTCAATCTGTCTGTTCTGTCTCTGATGAATCCTCTTACTCCCTTTTATGTCTGGTCTGTACCCCAGTTCTTGTATACATACATATATGCATGTATTTCTGAACTGATGATCAGAAATCAAAACAAAAGGCAGGTGGGGCTACTTACATGTATTTCTAAAGAAATCAATGTGCTTCTATATATAGACGAGAAATAATCACATGGGAACAATAAGAATATTTTGAACTGAATTTTAAAACAGATATCAGAATTTATGGGTTTCAGCAAAAGTAATATCATAAGCACCTATGATAGAAAGAAAGGTCAAAGCAAAAACAGAAGCTTTTACTTTAAAGATTAGAGGATGAGTATAAGAGTTGGTAGAGTGACACAAATGTTCTAATAATTCATAAAATTCATTATTTATATACTTAACATGGTGTATTTTATGGTATATACACCATAATTCTACACATTTTCTTTAATGTATGCGGGAAAAATAGAACTAGAAATAAATAGGCCATTTGGTGTCATCATATTAGAATTGCAGGGGTGTAAGTAGTTTTTTTTTTTTTGACTTTCCTTTTTATAATAAAGTGTTTGATTAAAATAAAAAAATAATCAGCAAGCCTCCATTGTTATACATATTGAAGACCACATTAAATTAAATTAGTCTTCCAATAGTCATCATATTTAACTTTCTGCATCGGGATAGAGAAAACAACTAATCCATGAAAAATTGGATTTTTTTTAGAGATTTATTTATTTATTCATACAGAACTGGGGTACAGGCCAGAGATGCAGAGGGTGAGAGGATTCACCAGGGACAGAGTCGGGCAGCAGAACAGGCAGATCAACAAAGTACATTGCTGATGGGAGCAGCAGGCGGGTCAGGAGAGGTCTACCACACCATGTGGTCACCTCCGAGGCAGGTGGGGATCGAACTCATGCGGAAGTGGTTTAAGCTTCTTAAGTGCTGTGCTTTAACCCGCTGTGCCACCAGAGAGGGCCAGAAAATTGGATTTTTATGTAGACTCTTTTTAGATATTATAATGGTGATAAAATCATCCCATGAAAAATAACTTACCCCAACTCCTTTTAATTTTATTCACTATACTTAGAGTATGCATTAATTTTAACAATACATGGTATTTTTCATGATGTTCAATGCACAACTTAATTTTAACAAAATTCATATTCTAAGACTGGTTCTCACATCCTAGTTATATACCACTTATTACTACTACTGTATATTTCGCTACCACTGAATATTTTACATTCATGTTTTCATCTATACAAAGTAAATACTGCAGTTGCAAGGCCTAAATGATGCATAAGCCATGCTTAGGAAAAATGCCCAGTGTATTGTAAGCTTTTCCCAAGAGTTATAAAAAAAAAATGAAGAAGGTAAAATTCCTTGGAAGGAAAGATGTGAGTGAACCAAGTTATCTAAGTTTCCTTCATGAAACAAGTGGGACTGCTTGCAGAGGAAAAAGTTTGAGGAAATAATCTATGACAAGTAATTATTTAAAAGGGGTGGGAGCCTTCACTGGTACAGAGATCCATGATGAACAATAGCTTATACTCATCCAAGTAACTGGATAGTTTTTAATACATGACATAAATTTCAGTCATGTCACAAATGAATAGAGATTTACATGTTCTGCTGAATAAACTGTTTGCTTTACTTTGATTTCTCCTACTTACTTTAACTAAAATATTTCCATTTATTCTAGCACTCATACATAGTTTTCTATACAGTTCACAGAAGTTAGAGATGGAATTTTACTTTAAATCCTTTCCTTTATTTCATTTTTGAATCGCTAGTGTATAAAATGATTTTTAGGTGTTAATCTTATATCCTGCAACCATGCTAGACTTGTTTATTAGTTAATAGTGTGTGCATGTGTGTGTATTCTATGATGTTCTACATATAGGATCGTGTCACTAGTGAATAATGACAATTTTACTTCCTTTCTTTTAATCAGGATTTCTTTATATTATCTTAAAAAAAAAAAAAGAAGAAATGGCAAGAGTAGGCATCCTTAATATTGTTCTAGATAGTAGGAGAAAGGGTACTCAGACTTTCACCATTAAAGATGAAGTTTATTGTAGGTTTTCCACAGATGTATTTTATCAAACTAAGGAATTCCCTTTCTATCCTGCTTTCTTTATTTTATTTTATTTTTTCATTTTATTTTATTTTATTTTAGAACAGTTTATTTTTACATCATTTTGTACATTTTTTTTTTCCATCTCAATTGTAATCCCCGCGGGTTTCCCATCACCAAGTCACCCGTGTGCCATCACGATAATCCCGTGCACTTCC
>NW_004567125.1:4318428-4432536 GCF_000260355.1 Condylura cristata | reverse complement strand
TGTTTGATCTGATATAAGTATAGCAGTTCCTGCCTTCTTTTTTGGCCCATTTGCTTGTAGGATTGTTTTCCATCCTTTTATTTTCAGTCGTTTTTATCTTTTGTAGTTAGATGTGTTTCCTGTAGACAGCAGAATGATGGCTTTTGTTTTTTAATCCATCTTGCAACTCTGTGTCTTTTAACTGATGAGTTTAAGCCATTTACATTAAGAGATTATATTGGTATACTGGCACCTACATTTGCCATTTTGAACCTTCTGTATTGTTATTCCTTGTTCTGAACTGTTCTTGTTCATTCTTCTGTTGGATTTGGTTTGAGGACTTCTTGTAGTAGTTTTTGGAGTGGGGGTTTAGTCTTGACTAAATTGTGGAGTTTCTGTTTGTCTGAGAATGTCCTTATTCCTTCTTCGTAGAGGAAGGTGAGCTTCGTAGGGTAGAGTATTCTTGGTTGGCATTTAATGCTTTGGAGTTTGTTGAGAATGTCCCTCCACTCTCTTCTTGACCATAATGTTTCTTCAGAGAAGTCTAATGTAGTGGCCTTCTGTATCTCTTTTAACCTTTTTTAGTTTGAAGTCTATTTGATCTGATATAAGTATAGCAGTTCCTGCCTTCTTTTTTCCCGGATCAGTTTCCCTTTGTAGGTTATTTGTTTCTTCCCTCTTGTCATTCTCCTTCTTCAAATTAGGGAAGTTCTCTTCTATTATCTCTGTGAATATTTTCTCTATTCCTTGGCCTTTCTCTTCGCCTTCTGGGATACCTATAACTTTGATATTTCCTTTCCTAATGGTGTCAGATAGCTCTTGAATTATTTCTTCATTCCTTTTCCTTTTTAAGTCTCTTTCTTTTTCTTCTTTAATTCTCTTTGTTTCTGTGTCTTCGAGGGTGCTGATTCGTTCTTCTATTTCATCTATTCTGTTTTCATAACTTTTCCCAGCATTCTTTATCTCTTCTAGTGGCCTTTTCATCGCCTGCATTTCTTGCATTTCCTTTTTTAATGTCTCATTTTCTTTCTTCAGTTTGCTGATTGCTTGTCTCATAATTTTTTCATTTATTTCATTCATTTCCTTCAGCTCCTGGATGCCTTGCCTCATTTCATTTTGTTTGTTTATCATGATGATTCTGAATTCTTTATCTGGTAGGTCGAACAGTTCTTCTATTTCTTAAGTGGTTTCTGCTGACTGATCTGTTTGTAGTGAATTTTCCCCCTGTGGACTTGCTTGAATAGTTGTTTGTCTTCTTTTCCCTGAGAAACAAATTTTCTATTTGCTGAGATACAGTGTTGCTATTATTGGCTGGCTTTTTTTTTCGATGTTCTTTCTGGAACAGCTGAGGGACTTCCAGACACTTCACTTGTGGAGGGTATTCTGAGTTGTGTTGTTTTTCCCAGCCCCCACTGTGTGTAATTATGTCTGTTCTCTCAGCTGGTAACAGTCAGGGGACTCTTGTGTTGTTCAGCCTCTTCTAGTAACACGTTGCTGGAAGGTGTCTGCTGATCTTTGTAGCCTTTGGACGTCCCAGGTTCCCTCTATGGTTGGTGTGCCCGTTTTGGTTATGATGAATTAGAAGTGTTGTAGGTCTCCCTGGAGTTGGGCCTTTGGGTGAGTTGTTGGCTGGCTTTGTTTACACTCTAAGTACTGTGAGCTTTTCTGGCTCCCAAGTCTTTGGGCCTCTGTTGTGGGGGTGGGATCTCCCCCTCCACACAGGAGTGCAGGGGAGTACCAGAGGGCTGAAATCCTCCCAGTTGAGCAGGCTGCCAGTCCTGCCTTTGAGTTTTCAGGGCTCTTTTTGTGTGGTCCAAACAGTCCCTCCCTTAGCAGTGCCTCCCCCCTTCCTGAGGTCCTTTCACAGAGCCCAGCTGTATCTCTTTAACTCCAGGGTTTTACCAGTTTTTGTGGGTAGGTGTGGTAAGCAGGTAGACGCCTGAGCAAGTCTTCCCATTTGAGGCACTTCCTAGGGCCTCTCTATGTTGAATGTGCTCATGCAAGATTGTTAAAATTGCTGCATTATCCTAGGGTTGGGCCTGTGGTTGGGTCCTGTCCCCCCCCTGCCCCCCCTGCAGCAGCTTGGGATCCACTCACCTAGCTGTATTGTCTCAGTTTATATCCAGGGCTTTGTCAGGGCTGCTGGGGCAAAGGTCAGCAACAGGTCTGAGGCATATCCTAGGGTCTCTGGTTCTAAGCTGCAGCCTTTTCCCACAATTTGGTTTCCTCTCCCTAGCTGAATTTTCTCAGTTTATCTCCAGAGTTGTAGCAGGGCTGGGGCAAAAGGCTGCCAAGCAGCCCTGGCTGCTGCCTCAGAAAGTTTCCCTCTGCAGTGCTTCCTGGCATCAGGGCACCTAGACTTTTAAAGGAGCCCAGTGAGTAGGAAGCCGCTGGGGTTCCCAGATCAGAGTTGCAGGTTTCAGCTAATCCTGCCTGTGCAGCTTCCCTTATGGGAACTCCCCAATCGCCAGTTCTCCCTCCGTTATTTTCCTTCTAGTGAGTCCAGCGCATTCTCATTTGGGTTGAAACTCGTAGCATGAAAGTCTATAGTCTGTTTTTATATAATCCCGTGCGAGTTTGGACATAGTAGTCTCGGCGTCTTTATTCTGCAGCCTGCAGCCATTTTGCCAGTTCCCAAACTGGTCCAGCTGATCAGTGGCTTTGTGTGGTGCCCAGGTGCTCTGGATCGGGTCTGCAGTTTCAGAGGTTTTTCCCTCACTCAGGTATTAAGGATCAGATTTGCAGTCTTTCCGGAGCCTGGGCTCCACTCACTGGGCTGAGCTGTCCCTCTTCACCTCCAGAGTTTAGCATGGGGCAAAAAGGCGGCTCCTGCAGCCCGCTGAACTTCCAGGGGCCTGATTTTTCCCAGGAGTTCCCAGAAGGGAACTCCCCAATCTTCGATTCCAGTCAGTTATCTACCTTGTAGTCCAGGGTGTTTTCATTTGGGTTGAAACTTGCAGTAAGTAAATCTATAGTCCGTTTTCAGTGCTCAATTCCTATGCTAGCCTGGACGCAGTGATCTCGGCGTCTTTACCCTGCCGCCATCTCCAGAGATGGATTTTTAATACTGTTTACCAACTGTAAGGTTTTGATGGACACTTTAATCATATAATACAACATCAAAATCTACAACTGGGAGCTATACAAGTCTGGAACCAAATTGAGAAAAGAAATTACATGAACATAGCTATTTTATGTTGGCATTAACTTGAGCAAAAGAAACAGGAAAAATTCTAATACAACCACTTTTATCTGTCAATAATTTCACATTCTTCTTTAAATTTATCTCTTGCAATCAATTTTTGACAATTTATGCTTTGCTAGAAAAACATTGCTCATTAGTAAACTATCATCTACAAATACAATTTTATACAAACAGTAAAAGATCAACATTTCTCTCTGGTCACTTGCAAGCCCTAAATACCAATGCCAACTGGCCTCATAGAATTTCATAGGGTCTTCAACATGTAAAGCATTGCGGTGAATTATGAGTTTTTATATGACTAAACCATAGAATATATTCAGTTTTCCTTTAGGCTAGGTGACCACCTATTTGGAATTCTATAGAACAGCTTTAAACATTGAATAGGATATTTCCATAAGAACCTTTCAGTAAACGTGTATCTCTGAAATATGCGATTCTAGTATTCGGGAGGTTTCTAAAATGTCTTAATAAAAAATGTGTTAAGGAAAATAAAGATGAGGGACAAAGTATGTGATTTTATTTATTTAATTTGCATCTCAACATATTAAAATCAATAGAAATCCCAATTTAATATACTGTACTAGTATAGTATCAATTCCTGATTATTTCTATTTTTAATGGAGAAGATAGTTTCTCTTAAATCTAAGATTTAATGCATAAGTTGTTTATAAGGGAAAGCTTTAAGTCCTTAAGTAAACTTCTTAAACCTATGAGAAAAAAACAGGCTTTGATTAACAATGAAGACTAAGCCTGCATAAAAGACTAAGCGCAAAGAATGTAAACTACTTCTCAAGTAACATTGAATACTGCCTAATTTTTTCCACATGTGTAACAAACATATATGGAGTTCAATGTTAAGTAAGGATGGTATATTAAACATGAAAAATAATCATCATGCAAATTCCCAGGCAAAGAATTATCACCAAAATGCACCACAAAGAACATTCAAATACTTTACATGGTGCTTTGAAGATAGACAGATTAAAAAACAAACAAACAAACAAAAAAAGACAAAATAAAAGCTACTTGACCTCTTGAAGTATGCTGTCATTTGGTTCTCTAAACTTTTGGGGGCTACTGAAAGCATAATCTTAAATTGCAAATTTCATAGATAAACTTTCTGGCTTAACAGTGGGATTAATGATTTGGTACTTATAAACTACTGAGATCTTTAAATAAATACAATTATATCAATGATAGCCTTCTACTGAAAAAGAATCATTCTTTAGTTTCAAATCCTAATGTTCTATGTTATATTTTAGGATAAAATAACCCACTTTTCAATCAAAAATGTTTAATGTAATCCTTGACTTCTCAAGTTTTCATTCCTACTTTACAACAGAAAAACAAAATTTTGCACATTATTGTTGAACATCTCCATGTCTACATCTCTGTTTTTCAGAGAGAAAAACTGCTATAAAACAACTTCAACATATTTTATCTCTCAGACATACATTCCTATTTTGCTACCTCTAGTCCCCAATTCATACCTGGAGTGTTAACACAAGATTAAAGTAAGAAATAAATGCAGTTTAGCTACTTCAATTCCCTGTCTCAGTTTCTTCTTTTGCAAAATGGGATAAAAGCTCTTACAGAGAGTAACAAAACACTATGAAATATCTAAAATGTTAAACACAATACACATTAAGAAATGATGAAGATTTTAATCAATAATAAACATTTGAAAAAGAACAAATTGTTATTTTTGTTAATAAAACACTAGATGGCTGCACTCAAGAGAACACTTCCCTCCGAAGAAAAAAAAACTATTTAGGAAGTCAGGAATATTACAACCAACAGGGAAAGACAAACAAGTGACAAAATGAAAACCAAATGGAGATTCTATATAATTCCACTTATATCAAATTTGCGAATGGAAAAAAAAAAAACCAGGAGAAAAAAAAAACAGCAGTTGATTCTCTAGGGATGGGTTTGGGATGGAAAGGGATCAAGAACTGACTGGGAGTGACAGAAACATTTTGATAGGGAGTTGGACTCTACATGGGATAAGTTTATATATTCTCTGTATACATAATTTACTGTATACTATCTTTTTTAAAGATTTTATTTATTTGCTCATACAGAACTGGGGTACAGGCCACAGGCTCAGGGGCAGCGAGAGGCTTCACCAGAGACAGAGTGGGGAGCAGAACAGGCAGATCAATGAAGTACACTGCTGAGGGGAGCAGCGGGCGGGTCAGGGGAGGTCTGCCACGCCATGTGGTCACCTCAGGGGCAGGCGGGAATCGAACTCATGTGGAAGTGGCTTTAGCTTCTCAGTGCTGTGCTTTAACCCACTGTGCCACCAGGGAGGGCCATGTATACTATTTTTATACCAAAAAAAACTATAAAATAACATAATTTCTAGTTAATGGTATTCATATTTAAGTGTATACCTGAAAGTATCTTGATGTCTGAAACTTATGCTGGAATAAACCAAACAATGAAATAGATAAGTAGAAGGAAAGAGTTATTATAAAGTAAATGTAGCAGAGTGTTAATTGTAGGTACTAGGTAGTGTACTTAACTATAATATTCCTTAAAACTGCTATATATTTGAAGTTGTCATAATAAGATGTAGGAAGACAGTAATAAAAGAGAAATGGCAGGTATAGTTGATTTATAATAGACATTTCCATCACCCCAGGCCCTCCCAAAGTAGGCATTATGAGCTCAGTACCTTTCTTAAGATCTAAAAACTTATCCATATCCAGCTAGAAATCCTTTATTATCAAATTACTTAATCTTACCTAATCAGGTCAGGTCTTAACAGAGCATCTCCTTTAGCTGAGATCAGTGATCTCTCTCTTCCAGACTTGTAAGGTAATTCGTACTTTTTGTCAAAAAGTGATACGTAGCATTTAACATCCAATGTTGTTTCTTTCCATTCTGTTTAAAAGAACTTTCCAGATCAACTCTAAGTTTATTTGCCCTCTATCTCTGACCATCCCTCCGTGCTAATGCTAGCGCCCTACCCGGCACGCAGAATTACTTAAGAAGCAAGTACTGGCCCTCCCTGGTGGTGCAGCGGGTTAAAGCACAGCACTGAGAAGCTAAAGCCACTTCCGCAAGAATTCGATTCCCGCCTGCCCCTGAGGTGACCACATGGTGTGGCAGACCTCTCCTGACCGCCCGCTGCTCCCCTCAGCAATGTACTTCATAGATCTGCCTGTTCTGCTCCCCACTCTGTCTCTGGTGAAGCCTCTCGCCACCCCTGACCTCTGGCCTGTACCCCAGTTCTGTATGCACAAATAAATAAATCTTAAAAAAAAAAAAAAAGAAGTACTTTGTTGGCATGAAGCAGGGAGAAGAGCAGAGGCTAAAAAGAACTATCTGTGAGCTAAATCTAACTCAGTGCCTGTCTGTGTATAGCCCATGAACTATATGGTTGAAAAAAAAAATCCAAAAAGAATAGTTTTTTTTGTGACAAAGGAAAACTATTATATCAAATTAAAATGTCTGTCCATAGTAAGCTTTTACTGAGACACCATTAATCCTGTATTGTTATGGCTGCTGTTGCACTACATCAGACTTGAATATTTATGACAAAAAATGGTATGCATGAGCCACAAATTTTAATATGTTTACTAGTGGTCCCTTTACAGAAAATGTTTGCCAACCCTGGCAATTAAAGGTATAACTGTTGACAGTCAGTCTTAAAAATGGCTCAAACTGAGCCCTCCCTGGTGGTGCAATGGGTGTACAGTACTATGAAGCTATCACAGTCACTGCAGCATGAGTTTGATCCCAGGCCAGGGAGGTGACCCACATGGTGCAACAGACTTCTCCTGACCAACCTGCTACTCCCATCAGCAGCGTACTTCATGGATCTGCCTGTTGTGCTCCCTGCTCTGTTGCTGGTGAATCCCTCGACCCCCCTGCACCTCTGGCATGTGCCTCAGTTCTGTATGCATAAATAAATCTTAAAAAAAAAAAGGATCAAACTACATGAAGCTGAATTCTCTTTAAGGAGATGGTTGTTATTTTGAGTACAATTTTGTCGTGAAAGAAAAATAACCAGTGGATCCATCTTAATTATTTTTTCAAACCCCCAAATATTAATGCAAATGTTGTTCCATAGGCCCAAGGAAGTATTTTACTCTGCAATTCCTGTAACATTTAGATTTCTGAAATTTTTTTGTTGGCTCTCTCTTAAAGGAGAACTTTTCTACATCATATAGCTTACTTCTTCTGGAAAATGCACGAACGACAGTTCTGTGGCTTATACAACATGTTGTTCTGGCTAATTAGTTTACTAGCAATTAAAAATAAAATTATGGCAGTGGGCCACTTGTCAATTTCACCTTGTCATAAATGTGCTTGATGTTCATTGTGTATTAAATAAAAAACTGTATCACTAGCAAGGAGAGAGATGTTTTCCATTGGATTTTATTCCATCATTTGGTATAATTATTCCTGACAATTTGCCCATCATACGGTATGTCTCTCTCCAGAAGGAGAAAAATACTACTTTGTGTTCTCGTGATCACAAGTCTAATTGAGTGGAAAACAAATCTGTTTTAAATATGAGAAGAAAAAAAAAGACAAGCTACTGTGTTAAAAATAATATAATATGAAGAACAAAAATAACAAGAAAATGTGGCAGCAAATAGTAGTCTAAATCTTATACTAATTTTTAATATTGAATATCAAGATATCACAAAAAGTCAAGATCATGATTTTACATGACAATGATGAGCTATAGGTACACACTGCTAAGGCTAACTGTTTTCCCATTTTCAAACAAGGGTAGGCTCTAGATGATGATTCGCTCTGATGGGGTAAGCAAAAGTTGAGAGAGGAATGAAGTCCCTTCTCCACCCAACTAAAAGTGAATAAAGAAAGTGCCATGTTGCAATGTTTCAGCTGACAAGAAGCATTAGCATTATGGCACACTTTGTGAATTAAGTAATGATTTAATTAGTATCAGTCTGAATGGTCATATAATGTTGTAATTAGAAGGTTGAAACAAAAATAATTGGCAGAGGTGGGGCTGGAGCTTAGTGGAAAATTAACATGATGAATGAAACATAGGAAGTGGGAATGTGTGATTCACTGGCCAATCACAGAACTGAGGGCAGGAACCATGGCTTACTATTGTATGTACACCTTCAGCTGCTCCACTGTGCCCTAGTAAATTAGGCACGTTTTTTTTTGTTTGTTTGTTTGTTTTTGTTTTTTAACTGTATTACAAGAAAGTCAGAAGCACTGGGATTTAAATTTATCTTTTGTATTCTAGCCAAAGATTGGGCAAATTGTTCTTCTATTCTACAGTTCATCTTATTTCTAAAGAGTGAAGAAAAGCCCTAAGTTAAGAATGACATGGTAGTCAACACAGACATTAGAAGGCCTATGAAATAGGATCCTGGGAGAAAAGGCATTAGCTTCTCTCTATGTTAGTTAGCAGTTCCCCTATTAATCTGTAGACATTGGATCAGGGAATAGAGTACATATGGGAAGGCCTGCTAACCTTGCTGTTCCTTTCTAGTCTTTTCTCTGGATCTAGACCTTTGAAGTACAAAATTTGCTTTGCCCATCTGTATCAGTTATAGGTCAGGTCTAAGAAAAGAAGCTATAAGAGAAAAAAAAAAAATAGAAAGAGGTTTAACACAGCTACTTATAAAAATCACTGAACAGTATTGAAAAATGGTCTTTGCCATTAACAGGAAGCCATCACTGGGATGGCTGAGTTTAAAGAAAACACAAAGCTGCAATGCAGGGTCAAGAAATCATTCTGATATTGCCTTGACATTGAAGAAGCTGGCAATGGACAGTGGAACACCACCACAGAAGCATTATATTTTTGCATAACCAACCTGCCAGACAAAGCAGAAAAAAGCAGCCTCAACTTCATTCCTACTATTTGTATCCTGAATAAATGCACTCCACAACTGAGATGGAAAAAGGCACATAATGATGTAAAAATAAACTATTGTATTATTTAATAAATAAATCAATGCACCCTATTCACACTCAGAATCCTAGCTGCAAGAGAACCTAAGAAACATCATTTTTAAGTTTTCTATTCTTTGTACTTGCAAATGACAACTAGAATGAGGCAAGAATAAATAGCTGCTGTCAATCAGTCATATCTTACACACAGTAACTGCTACAAATTCCTCAGTTAATTTTTTCCTCTTTTTAACTGCTTCTAACTGGGCTCTACATGTAAATTTCAAACTTCTTCTAATCAATCAGTCTCAGGTACATTCTTTTATCTCCAGCACTCACCTTGAGGAGTGACTTGCATCTAATGAGAGAGCCTATATTGTGTGAGCTCTGATGAAAGAAATTACGAAAACATCCGCGAATGCTGAGAAGACAGAAATAAAGATAGACAACAGCAAAACAGTATCCAAGACTGACTTGTTTACTCTGTGTATTTATCTAGAAATATGAGGTAACATTTTCCCTCTTGTCAATAAAAGTTGAGGCATGACCAATAAAACTTCAAGATAATTAGTCCAAGAAATGGTAGTCATCAGAAAAGAAAATGGCCTATCAAATGCATCAAAGACACCTTACAGATATATAATTAAATACACACAGCTAAAAAGTATCATGCATACCAAGAAAACACTTATTTTTTTTAAAGATTTATTTATTTATTCTTACAGAACTGGGGTACAGGCCAGGGGTGCGGAAGGTGAGAGGATTCACCAGAGACAGAGTGGGGTGCAGAACAGGCAGCTCGACAAAGTACACTGCTGAGGGGAGTAGCGGCGGGTCAGGAGAGGTCTACCTTGCCATGTGGATCTCCTAGGGGCAGGCGGGAATCAAACTCATGAGGAAGTGGCTTAAGCTTCTTTGTGCTGTGTTTTAACCCGCTGCGCCACCAGGCAGGGTCCCGAAAACACTTTTTTTTTTTTTTAATTAAACTGCATCTTTAAGGAGAAGAATAAGAAAGGAAGCAATGGAACATCAAAACTGAAACAGTTTATGATGGCATATGCCATTAGAGACGGGAAGGGACATTTACAGAAGAAGCAGAAGGTGCTTTGTTTCAGAGATGCTTGTCCTAATGCCTGCTTGTGAATGTCTCCTGGAACAGGCACTATGTAAGTCTGAATCATGTCATTACCACTGCACTTCAGAGCTTCCCCACTCCCACTCCAATCTCACCTAATACAGTATATAGAACAAAAGACTAACCAGAGCAAAATAAACTTTGTGTTAGCTGGTAAATGCAAGTAACATTGACAGAGATACAACAAGGACGGACAACAGAGATGATGCTAATAGGCAATGACCATCAAGTAAAATACAACAACTCAAAATATGAGGAAAAAACCAAGGTCACAGTAGCTACTTTAGTGTGGTTTATACCAAAAGTAGAGCCTGTGACATGTATAAGAGGTTGATTTGGGAGGTAAAGTGAAGTATAGCAGGGAGTTGGGGAAATGAGACATGGTCATTAAGACATGGGGTATGTTATCAAGTCAACTGCTACTATAAGCAACTAGAAGTTAATGCCACTGGAAAGATTCTGGAAGCCAATGTAAGATGCAAATCATAGAGTTATCACACTCAAGGAATAAGGTCTTCAATCATTTCTTATTCCCTGCCTGCCTATAAGCAAAGCAGAATTCGATGACAAGCAAAAATGTCACAGAATAAGGAAAACAGGGGCTAGTTGGCAGTTGACTTTAAAGACAGTGACACTCTAAAAAGGGCAAGAAGCATGGGGAGGGGCAACAAGTATCTGGACATTACTAAAAATTAAGCAAGGGAAATGTTAATTAAATAACTGACTCTTCCAGCCAGTCTTACACTCCTCAGGATCTATATTTGTCTCTAGTTTTATGTCCAGCTATACAAAAAAAAAAAAAAAAAAAGGAATTTGATATATACTGGAAGGGTAATACCCACAATTTGAAAATTAAGGGTGGGAATAAGTAACTAAACAGTTCCAATTACCTAGGAATACAACTATTGAAATGTTGCTGAATGGGGAAATTCATCAGAATCTTTTCAGGACAACGCAACTCTAACATTCTTAGCTAGAAGTGCTAAAGACAACTGGGCTAGGATACAATGATTATGAAATTATGTTTTACTCTTTGATATTTTGTATAAACTATCTTACAAGTTACTGTGTTTAGCTCTTAGATGGCAATCTAAACAGAAAAACCTATGATTTAAGGTAAATTCCATGTTCAATTACAACAGAAACTATCCCATATAAAAGAATTCTAATACCACTGCCACATTTTGAGTTTCTGACATCTGATCTTGATATCCAGTAGCAATGAGATAGCTATAAAACATATTTTATCACCTTCAAAATGAAAAATTAGTACCACTTATACAACTGCACCAGCCACAAACGTCATGTCATCCTTGATGTTTTCTTTTTTTCAAGTTCAAATGATCACAGCTATTATTTGTTACTCCCAAAGAACCCTCAAATCAATTCACTTTTCACTACCTCCACTGTCACCACCACTGTCCCTAACTTATTAGCATCTCGGCTCCTGTATTACTACAAAACCACCTTACTTATATCTATACAGTCTGTTCTGCATTTTACAAAACACACAAAACTATGCTTTTTCAAAATACAAACAAACCTGAGTCAGGTGCTACCTAAATTCCTTCTCTCGCTGGGATTAGAATGAAATCTGAAATTCACATCTGGTGTTTTATGGACTTTTGTAATCAGTCGCACTAAGCCCATACCTGTCCCCTGCCTTCTCCAAGAATCAAGGCATTTCTCCATAACAAAGGGACTTTGTAGATGATGTTCCTCCACACCCCTCTCTTCACCTACCTAAGTACACCCATGCTTGACATTTCTGCTTAAACAATGCTGTCTTGAGAAGGAGCAGCCACCATGGCCAGATAGATGGGAAAATCTGGCGGTGCCCTTTCAGACATTCACTAAACAACTCACATTACTCTGCCCTTGTGTGGATAATGTTGGTAAAGGGATACTTTTCCATATCATCTCCAAGAAGGAAACATGTGGTAGATGCTTGATTTTTGTTATCATCACATCCCAGCACCTACCACAAACCACTTACTACATGTCCTATATATTCTGCTGACTTACAGGATAATAGGACCAATTTTACCTCCTTCAACTGATAGCAAACGTGATGCAAAGAACTGAAGATGCTACATGCAAACTCTGGGTTAAAGCTAAGAGCAGAAACTTAAAGAGTGTTAAAAATGACTGCAGGAAGGGACTGAAAATCCTAAAGCTATGACATCCATACCAGAAACATGGGTATCCATCATTTTGAGTGAGCCATAAACTTTGGAGTTCACAGCCTGTAAACTTTGAGACATCAAATATAGTTAAAAGAATATGTATCTTAGAATTCAGATCAAGACTCAAAAGATAATAAAAGAGAAAGTGATCTGAATAGCACATTAAAACTTTCTTCCTCTAGCCCTCCCTGGTGGTGCAGCGGGTTAAAGCACAGCACTAAGAAGCTAAAGCCTCTTCCTCTTGAGTTTAACCCCACTTGCCCCCGAGGTGACCAAATGGCGTGGCAGACCTCTCCTGACCGGCCTGTTGCTCCCCTCAGCAGTGTACTTCAACGATCTGCCTGTTCTGCTCCACACTCTGTCTCTGGTGAATCCTCTCACTGCCCCTGCACCTCTGGCTTGTACCCCAGTATGCACAAATAAATAAATCTTTAAAAAAAACACCTTTCTTCCTCAAAAAAAAAAAAAAATCACATGGCAATAAACACATAAAGCAATGATCCTAGAAAACTCTTACTGCTTGTCTACATTAAGCCAGACATACAGATCCAGAGTATCAGAGTGACCATTGGTTCTTTTAAAGAACTGTGTCTGAGAAAAAGATGAATTTTCAAAATGTTACTAGTGACAGGCTACACATAATTTCTACACATTAGCCTACTGCTAGCTGTCACGGAGTATGTATTATTCAAACAGGGTGCACATTCAGTAATGGAAAGGGTGAGGGGAGATGCCACCTTTAATTTTAATGTGCCTGACATACTGGAAAAAATTACTAGCATCTGTATGTGTATGACTGAGTGTTTTGTGGAACATGTGTTGTATGCAACACTGTTTATTATCAGCAAATGAAGCCAAAAGCTAAGTTGAAAATGAATGCTAAATTAAAAATTATATAAAATGGACTGAAATGATTTAATTAACAGATTATAAGTGAAATGTTGTAGTGCAAGAATGAGCTTGGGAATAGAGGAGGAAAAAAATGTGAACAGTAGGAAACCTGCTTTTTTCTTTTATTTCTCCAGAGATCCTAATACAGTCACATGATATTTGCCAGTTTTTAACCAAGCCTCTGTGACAGTCAATACACTTCCTTAATTAAGTCACCAGTTTGTAGGAGAGTTCAAAACAAATTGCTTTATATATATATTTTTTTAAGATTTTATTTATTCATACAGAACTGGGGTACAGGTCAGAGATATAGAGGGTGAGAGTATTCACCAGAGACAGAGCAGGGAGCAGAGCAGGCAGATCTACAAAGTACACTGCTGAGGGGAGCAGCGGGCGGGACAGGAGAGGTCTGACGCGCTATGTGGTCACCTCCGGGGCAGGCGGGGATCGAACTCATGCAGAGGTGGCTTTAGCTGCTGTGCTGTGCTTTAACCCGCTGCGCCACCAGGGAGGGCCCAAATTGCTTTATATTTTAAAGTACAAGAGAAGAAAAAAATACACTAGAATACTAGGATGATGGGTGAATCCTCGGTTGTGGGTGTGGTGTGGTAACACACATCTGAAGAGGTGTGAATCTATACTCCTTAATCAAATACAGCATTGTAAGTCAACATTATCTCAATAAACAATAATGCATAAAAATTCCATATATGATCTGAAAACCTGGCTCATTATTTCAAAGACCCTGAAAATAGGTGTCATACTATCTATGTGGGCATCACAAAAACCTTCCTAAAAGGGTAACATTTCCCATTGGAATGAAGTTATAAAAATAGTCATTCACTAGCATGCAACAAACACTACACCAGGGACCCTGGCATCTGCTCTGATACTTAATCTCATAGTAATGTTATAAGTATGTACTACCATTAGTATAAAAGAATGAACTTAATCCACAATGTATGGTATTGTTCACAAAGGCAACCAACCAATTGTTTTCCCAACGAGAAAATGTTATTTTCACACATCACTATTGTTCAAAAATAAAGTGATATTTAAAAAGTTAGTCTTTGTCTCAATTTGACATTAATTTAATTAGTATTTGTATGATTGTGTCACCTAACTTTTACACATGAATGACCCTATTAAAGTCCCAAGTTTGAGACAATTAGTTATACAGATGAATTTAAGAAAAACACACAGTATATAGATATAAGATCACTAAATAACAAAATAAAGATGACTTGACAGTACATTCTAATCAGTGTGCCAAAATGGACATCTCGTATAATATAGTCTTGCAAGGTCCAACATGTATTTTTTTTTTTTTCTGGAAGGGAAATAAAAGAAGAGGGAAAGTCAATCAACATTCTATTTTAAAGTAACTGATCCAGAGATTTTTATGCCAAAATTGTATTGCTTTTGCCTACCAAAAAAGGGACTAAGAATTTCTGTAACACAAAACAAATGCTGGAGTTTTCCAATTTTTTTTTTTTGGAATTTAATTTGAGTGAATAGTGAAGAAAGTTGCACATTGCCATATGTTATCTGAGGCTAGGTAACAGGAAAGTATGCAAATCAATTCAGGAGCGTGGTCCCAGCCTCTGTAATAATGGAGCAGAGGGAGAAGGGAAAGAATTCTCACAGAGGGAAGAGTCCCAACTATGAACTGCTGAAATTGCTAAGCAGATGCCAGGAGTTCAGGCAGCCAGACAACCAATTTCTATCTCCACTTCAGAGGAAAAGCGCAATGCAGCAACAAGGGAAAACAAGAGAAGAGTTCAAGCAGGTGAAAAATGATGATATTTTTGGTCTCCAAATTTAGCATCCATTCATCCCCTTTTGTCAACACTCAGCGGTGCCCAGGTTCTGCCACCACAAAGCCAGCCTTGGGAAATAAGGTCTTTCCTTCCACCAAAAGGCTAGAAATGAGCAATGTTTGAAGCTTTTATCTCACAGATCTCTGTTACTGACACTTTATTGTTCTCCTAAAAAGTCTGCTGAATTTGTTCTCTTTATAATACTCTCTATATGGAGCTCTTCATTTTTCTTAAAAAGTCAAAGAAAAGTTATGGGAAGAGATAAAAGAACAAAAAGAGGAAAGAGGAAAAACCAAAGGGTTAAAAAGATACACTTTTGGAATGTCTGGTTGTAAGGGGAAATACATAGGATTTTGTCCTTTTAAATGAAACTAAAATAGTTCAGCATAGCTGAAAGTAAATCGATACTAAGCACAAGCCAGGTGAGACTGCCATCTTACATGAAGCACTGACTATAAAATGAACACCAAAGACACAAGATACTCCTGGAGGTTTCAGCAGCCATAATCTCCATCCTTGACAGCTCATTGATGACATCTACTTTCCCTGCTGCCAGTGTTGATTACCCATCCCCCGCCCCGTCCTTTCCTCTCAATGCTCTTTTCCTCTTGTTCTCCATTAAGCAATGCTCCCATTTTCTGAGATTCACCTAGGTGGTAAAAATATAACATAACTCTCAAGAAAGGTTTACCTTGAGAACTGACTTAACATTTGAATGATGAGCATAATAGGAAAATATAAGGAAGAGCATAAAAGGACATGAGCTTGGTCCTCACAAACCCCAAGCAGAAAACTCTTAAAATATTACTGATGTATTAAACGGACACTGGGCTTCCTGATTAGATGTTATCACATGTTTACATGTTTTGCTTTTTTTCCCCTCAAATGGTATCTTTCTTCTACCACTTGCTACCCTTTACCTTTGTCAGAGGCATAAAGGGAAAATACAAAAGACTCTCTCTCTACTCTGTCTTAACCCCTTCCAGAAGTATTCTTTTGAGCCATGAATCCACAGAGATTTTTGAATTTAGATAACTTTTATGGTCAAAGCTAAAACCCTTTGCTGGTAATAGGAATTACCACTGGTAATATGGAATCCACTGGGTAGTCAGAATTTCCGTTCATAAATATAAAGAGGGTGCCTTATCTGGGTGATTTAATATATACATACATGTCTCTGCTTATTACTGTTTTCAAAGTGCCTTTTGCACAAGTCTGATTTCAACTATGCAATAAAGATTCATTATCCTTTTACACAGCAGTCTTTGCATTTCTATGCAGGATCTAATTGCAAAAATAGGAACTATTCTATAAACAGATGCTAATCATGAAAGGGAAATGCTTTCATTTTAGAAAGAAGGTATTGCTAAAACTTTACACAGAAAAGCACTATAATTTCATGTGGAGTGAGGGGCAGACTGAGTATCACTGAGGTAAAGGTACCCAACAAAACAAAATGAAATTAAGATGAGAGACAGAAATCACAATTTAATTCCTAACACTGCATTTTTGTTCCTATGAAGAACTTTTCAAAAGTCATGTCCCCTATTTCCTTGTATTTTGTGTTTTCCTTCAAGGTCCCATAATTTTTATAACTGGGAAGGGGGAGATTCCAATAATCAATACTGTGGGGGTTCGGGTTCCTTCTTTAAGAAGTTAATCATCCAGTTTGGAAGAAAAGTTTAAGAATACTATTAAATATACTGGAGAGATCATCCATCAGGTACCAAGTTAAGTGATGAATAACTCTTTGTCATGGTTATATTCAACCTCTCTACAGCACAGGTATAGCTGATGATGTAGGTCATTGTTTATGGGATATATTCTTCTCCACTTCACTGACTTGCTGCTTGTCTTACTTCACTGATTTCCTCTATACTTCCTTCATTTGAATATTTTCCTTTGCAGACATACATATTATCTTTATGTATGCACGTATGTATGCATGTATGTATGCGTGCACCTCTGTTTGGAGTTCTCTTTTAGCCTCTTCTTAGTGGATTCAACAAGTGCCATGATTTTAAATTCCCACTGATATACTAACTACTCCCAATTTTTTTTTGAGATTGATTTATTTATGCATACAGAACTGGTGTACAGGCCAGAGGTGCAGGGATGGTGAGAGGATTCACCAGAGACAGAGTGGGGAGCAGAACAAGCCAACTGTTGAAGTACACTGCTGAGGCGAACAGTGGGCCAGTCAGGAGAGGACTGCTGAACAATGTGGATCACCTCTGGAGCAGGTGAGGATCAAACTCATGCTGAAGTGGCTTTAGCCAAATAGTGCTGTGCTTTAACCTGCTGTACCACCAGAGAAGGCCCTACTACCAAATTTTTATTTCCACTCTGAACATCTTCCAATGTCTTAGTTTCTTTAATTGCCCAGTTCATATCTTTCCCTGTCTGTGCTCCTTCTTTGACAAACAAAATAAATTAATTTCCTGTTCCTCAACCTACAAAATCATTCCCATAAAATCTCTCTGTCTATACATAAATGACATTAGCCATCTAGTTGCTCAAGTTAAAATTTTAAAAATTTATCCTTGATTCCACTTTCTTCTTTGAATCCCAAGCCCATTCCGTTTTATGTCTATCAAGTCTATATCCAAAATAAAGTCTAAATGCTACAATCCTATTGCAGCAGAGAAATTCACTACTATCTCTTCATTGGCCCATACAAGATGTGAGAAGTGAGCTGAGTGCTCACTTCTGTATTTGTGAGTACACTGTTCATTCACCATCTTGCAGTAAGTGCAGTTCTAGAGCAAGCATCATGAGCATCATGCCACAGGTAAAAACAGTCCTGGCATTCTCCCACTGCAACCAGAATTAGAGCCAAATTTTTCAAAGGTTCTTTATGAATTATATCCTTTGTCTCTACTTATGCCTCTTGAACATGAAATTCCAGTTGTACTGGCCTTCTTTCTCTGCTTCAAGATAGAATGTATTTGCATGCCTCACAGGCTCTATACTTGCTTGTCTGTTTGATGGAACACCTGCATGCATTCCCACTATTCTTCGAATAGTCTCCCCATTACCCTACCTTTGATGCAGCATCTTACTGCTCATGCTCTGTCATCCTCCTTTAGGTTTACTTCTCATAGCCTCATACGTAATCTATCATTTCCTCATCATATATTTACTAATTATCTTTACCCTGTATCCTAGAATGGAAGCTCATATAATTACAAAAGACAGTATTTTTATTTTCTTATTCTTTATTCATTTTTAAATCATCCACAAATTTACTAGGATACTAAGGAGAAAACTCTTTACTGTGTGTTAGCATACTTATATTCTCTTAGGTAAGTCTAGATGTGGTGAGTCTCCAAGTACCTGAAAGAATACGGCATTGCTGGGAAGGGACTAGTTATACCAGAACCACATAAAGTGGGCCCCACCCAACCTAAACTTACAGGATTATCAATGAGGAGGCACACACTTTGGCCAGCATCCTCTAGGCAGTCTAAAGCAATCCTTACTTCCTCTATACACTTATGTGAAACATCTGGCTTCTTGTAAACTTTATGATAGAATACAATACAATGCAATGAATGCAATGCAATAAACCATATTTGGAAGATCTTAAAAGAACAAAGACTTCACTAATGACATTTTAATGAGGGAATGCATAGGTTAATTACTGTAATCTTCTAGCTGGTCTATAAAAAGCCTACACCCAAGTGATGTAAATAACTGCTGATTCAGACTTTACTGAGGTTTTTTTTCTCTTTAAATCAGTGAGGGAAGGCCCTTCCTGGTGGCACAGCAGGTTAACTCACAGCACTGAGAAGCTAAAGCCATTTCCGTATGAGTTCGATACCTGCCTGCCCTGGAGGTGACCCACATGGCACGGCAGACATCTCCTGGCCCGCCCACTGCTTCCCTCAGCAGTGTACTTCAATGATCTGCCTGTTTTGTTCCCCACTCTGTCTCTGGTGAATCCTCTTACTGCCCCTGGACCTCTGGCCTGTACCCCAGCTCTGTATGCAAATAAATAAATCTTTATTAAAAATAAATAAATAAATCAGTGAGGGGGAAAAAGCAGGATGGGGGTGGGGTAGCTATCCCAAGCCCCTGTGACAGAATGTCATCTAAGGAGAAGGGATTAACAGGGAGTACTCAGGGTAAGATAAACGTTTTTCCAGTGAGTATTTACCCAAGTCACAAACTGATTGTTTAGTAGTGCATAAATCTGGCACAATCATTTGGCTAATGAAATAGCATAAGCATATGTTGTAACTACATTTTGAGGCAAGGCATGGTTTAGGTCTGGGGGTAAGTGACAAAATGTTTTGTATTTGTAGCATATGTGTACATTCACATATATTATCTCATTTTATTCTCATGATGTCTTTGTGGGTGGGTGGGTGTTAGGAAGGTCACTGGCTAATAAGTATTAATAGAAGCCAAAAATATTTCAGGTTTCTTACTAAGGAGGCTCATAAATCCCTATGGGAAGTTGTCATAAACCTATGGATTTTAAAACATATTTTTGTTATCAGGGTTTCATTCATACTCTCTATCTTAACTCCTAATTGTCTACACTTACAGAAGGAAATAGAGACAGAAATAAGATAATAGAAAAAAATAACACAGATAAAAACATATGCACATGCTTATCTCCATATATTATTAAGATTTCTTTCTCCATGCCTATCCTGACCTTTTCTAACCTAACTTATCCCACAGAGAGGTACATGTACACATTTTCTACATGTAGAGTTTGGAATCTCTATTTCCAAACTGCAAGATATTTTAGAAATCATATTATGAGCATGAAAAACCAGACTTTACATAAGCTATACTGCATAATGGGGGAGGGGAGGGGTAACATGGATATTACAATTGGGAGAACAACTCTAATGCCAATTAATTAGCCATATATCCTATAACAAGTCACTTAACCTCACAGCTCCTAGTTTTCTCCCCCTGAAAATTACTGGCTTGCAACAGACGTCCTTTAAAGTTTACTGTTCTGAATATAATACTCTATCATTCTATGACTCTAGAATATATCCAATTCAATATTGACTTACTCTTGAAAATTCAGCTTAAAAATCACCTGTTCTAAAAGTTCTCCCTAATTCAACTAGCAAGAACAAGTATTTTCTTCCTTTTAAGACTTACACTAATGCGTTTGTATCACTGTCAAATGTCAATGATAACAATGTACCCACCTCCTGGGGTTATTAAAATGATTCAATGAGATAATGTACTCAGAGGAATTACAACAGTTCTACAATAATAGGTACTGGTGAATGTTAGCAGTAATATTGTAATTATTTATGGTTGAGTTCATTCAGTTTCACTTATATTCTATATTACCTAATATTTCTATATGAGACTTTTATTTACCTTCTATGACATACAAATCTTCAGAAATGGCTACTTCCATAATCTACTAACTTGAACTCTTATGAGCTAGAGAAACATGAACTGAAGTGATCGAAGTACAAAGGAATACTCACTTTTGTATATGCCTATCTCACTCATCTAATCTTAAATTCCTGACAGGAATGGGATGGTAACATATTCATCTCTATCTTTCCCACTTGGTATCCTAAAGACTCTCAGTGAATTAACTGAATGAAGATGTTGAATTAGAACAATAGAAATTACCTAGTTTTACCATTAGGTGGTGATTGTAGATGTCTTGTCCAAATAGGAAGAACTAAGTTTTCAGATTCTTATTCATCCCATCAATGTGCAATAAATCTCAATGACAAGCTAAATCTATGCTGGACCAGAAACTCTGGTACATACCACAAAGAATCTACATCTGACTTTATGGAGCTTACAGACTAGCAGTGACAACAGATGCTATCACTGTTACAAAGACAACCACAGTCATGATTAGCTTTATAAAACACATCTGGGGCTTAATGTGATAAAAAGTAAAATAAATAAATAAAAATCCATGAAACAATAGTAGATATTTACTAGATACTTATTGTGAATTCAGTGGTGAATACAAGGTAATGGTCACAGTCCCCAATCTCAAATACATTATTTACTCTAGACCACATTAAAATTTTGAAGTATTAGTTTGTTATCTGTAAGCTTAGATTATCTAAGATAGTAATTAAGGCCACAGATAACAGAATATGAAAATACAATTACTATGGTATATGTGAGGATGCTTCATTACTCTAGGCCATGAAAGAAAATGAAGGATGAGGAAAATCTCATACATTCAACATTTATCGATTACCAGATGCCTGTGATAGTGGATAAAATGATAAATAGACAGTTCCCACATTTTGAGAATTTGCTTTACAGAGAGAGGAAGCAATTAACCAACAGAAATTCCACAGGTATGTTTTAGTCCTTTAAACTTGACTTTTCTTAACTATCTACAAATCCAGTTTGCTATAGTGTATTTTACTGGGTCACATATTATCCTGTAACTTTTAGGGCTCTCATACAGACATATGAATTTCTCACTCTCCCCCTGCCTCTAGCTATCTCTACCTCTCTTGCCAGAGTTGGAAAATACAAAATGGCTTATTACTGTGATAAAGGTGGAATTTACTATTTAAAGCATTTTTTAATAATTTTTTTTTCTAAGATGCTCTTGGAAGGAACAAACCATAACTCTCCTTAAGTTCTAAAATGAATATCTAGGCAAGTAACCTGATGTTAACGATGCAGGAATTAAGGAGTGAATACTCTGGTTTAAAATGTTAAACATGTTATTCCTCTAAAGATATTCTAAAGCACATATTTACCATTCTGAAAATGTGAATAAGGAGAAACTATTCAAATTGCGACATATTCTTCCTTGAGATCTTGGTACTAGAAATTTTAATTAATTCAAATAAATTGTTAAAAATAAAACTTTACAAAGTAATTGGTATTTTTAAAAATTCTGTGTATTTGTGTGTGGATATATACATTCATGCATAGAAAGCTTAAACAACCAGCATTATATGGTAACTTTAGAGGTACAAAGAATTTGTATGTGTGCATGTGAAGTAGAAAGAATTTCAGTAATTGTGTAGTGTATTTTCTTCATTTTTCTGGAAAAACTGATGTTAAAAAACCTATTAATTATTCAAGAGCAATAGCTAGTAGGCAACAAAGACAGAAATAAGGAGCATTTCCCACTCCAAAAGCAGGATTTGTTCACATAAAAGGTCTTGAGACTGTGTGTGTATATATAGGAACACACAAACAAACATAAAGTACTCTGAAGTATCTGGCACAGATACTGTTATATTACCAGCTATACATTTCTACTTATTTTTTTTCCTAGTTACTCTTATCATCATATATACTGGATAAAAAGAAAGAAGCTTCTTAAACCTGTTTCTTAAGAGAGTACAACAGTGATCACGAGTCATCGTACCTGGTCTGACCTCAAGCAAGTGCACATTAACAGTACTTAACCTACTGAGTCCACCCCTAATTAATACCATAAAGTTGATCAACATGTTTATAGGTAAATTCTGGCTAGTTATAGCTGCAGATTTCAATAAATTCCTTATAAACCAAAATAAATAAACTATTTTTTATTGAGGAGCCTAATTCTGGACATAACAGTGTATTAATACAGGTCCCTATAGATACTGCCATTACTGATCAAATCTGAATTCCTTTTATTCATCTGCTACAACCGAATATCCAGGTACCTAGAGAATAATGACACAAGATAGTTCTGAGGTGACATGCTCTCAATCCTTCCTGTGCAGATAAAATTTAATTTTATCATTTCTTTATTATTAAAAATATATAGACAGAACATCTATTTAGCAAAAAATCCCTGTCTATTTTATTCAATATAATTTTCATGGTAAAAGAATGGGAGTGTATTTGGGGTGGGGGAAGAAAACGTGTATCTCTCTCTCCCCTCTCTCCACAAAGAGGTATGAAGCCGCTGAAGCCCCGTTGATTTCCCAAGTCCAATTATTTCATTGTGCACGCTCCTCCTCTACAGTACACTTTACCTAGAGACACAACCTGCCTAAACACCACACACTTAATGGAGTCCCCAAAGCTGTCTCAATTTCATCACTTCTAACTAATAGGCTGTGATACTTATCCTAACCCAAACATAGCAGAGTCTGCTCATTCCACAGCTTCCTCCTCCAGAAAAAAACAAGGGTAGGGAGACATTCCTGCTGCTATAACTTCCTTACTGCCTATTACCTGAATTTCTTAAGGACGCAGCAACCTTTTATTCCCAGGTAATGACAATAATAGGCATTTCCTTATTACTGTGGTATAGTAGGAACACTGAGGAGCAGGAATCTGCACACTTTGCAGTAGTTAACAGACAAGCCACCTTTTGCTTTCCTTGAAAGACCTCTAAAACTAACTGTCTAGAGAGTAGCCTAAAATGAGAAAGCAAATAAGGAAGAGGACAAACTGGCTTTTCTGAAATGCATAAGGTCTTTGGGGTACACTGTAAATGTTAAAACACACACACACACACACACACACACAAGCAAACACTCAAATTATCTCATTTTTTCCCATCACTCTGGAATAGACTTAGTATTCATGTTAAAGGGTCATTCCTATTCTGATCTGGGTTTATGCCTTCAAAAAGAACCTGTGTTATCAAATTCCTCCCTTTACCTTCCCATGGAGAGATATAATTTATGATGGATGTTTTCCTTAATCCTTACCACTTAATGTTAATAGTTGTGCTTTACTGAAATCTTCCTACTCATAACTTTAGCATTAAGAGGAAGGATCTCTAGAAAAAGTCTCCTCAAAACTAATTTCTTAAAAAAGGTTACACATACCTTAAAATAAAATTCCTGCCATGTCCCAGAGTCACATCCAGGTGGAGATTTAAAGAAAAAGAACTGAGAAAGTCAAGTTAAAGGCAGATTGAAGAAATACTATAGTTATTTCCTGAATGTGATGCCTTCTGTCTCTGTGGGGCAATTTCTGTATTGCCAGAGATCATACCTCTTATATATGTGGAAAGGAATCAAAATAATTCCTCCAAATAGTTCTTACACCCTGCTAGCACTCAGCTACTCTCTTCTTAAAATGAGACTCAACAGTGGCACTTAATTACATCTGACACTTTGCTTCAGGTTCTTCAAGTCATCCTAAATTATCTTTGTGGTCAAAAGAGACCTGAATTTTCCCACTGAAGACAGTTGCTGTAATCTTCAAAGTTAAACACCCTGATTCCCTCTGAGGGGAAAGAGATAGTAAAACTGTAGTAATAAACTCTGCAAAGCATCATCACAGTCACTAAAGGAAACATCGCGCCTGCCTTCACTGTACCCTTTGCCCAGAAGGCATGTGGCCATCCTAACTGTGGTTGCTATTTCCTGGGTGAGCATTGGATCACAGTCAGTGCAGAAGCTACCTACAGAAGGTGGACTATAGAAGAGACCAGTAGAGATGGCCTTTCATTGAATTATTTTACATATATTCACCAGGTTACTAAGTTATACTGACATATTCCAGGTTCCAATGATCGTTGCCTTTGTTATCCTTTTATAGCACGATGACAGATTTTAGTAAATCAGGGACCAAAGAGAAGAGTGCTTTGAATATTAAGCACAGATATGAGAAAGCCTACAACTAACTGAATTCATTATGCTGAACAATATTCTTTACAGAGAAGGAAGAAATCATGAGGAAACATGGGAAAATAATAAAAGATTATTAAAGTGAATTTTAGGTTGGATCTGAGATTTAAATAACCCTGACAGGAGGTTATATGAATTGCTGCACTTTCTTCCCCAGAGGCAAACCTATCTGAAATAGTCAGTGGCTGGCACAGACCTTCTTTATCAGGTTAGAAAATTATGCTGGTTGAATTTATTTGGAATAGTGCCCTCTATAGGGATCCACATCTTTTTGAATCTTCTTCTTAGTGTTTAGCAATTTTGTCCTGCAAAAATCGATGGTCCTTCTAAATGACTCTTCATTTAGGCTCTGATATCAGATGGTTTGTTCCTAAATCTCAGTTCTGTTACTGATGATCTATCTAACCTTGAGGAAGTAACTTTACCTAGCTAAATCTTGATGTGTATTTAAAAAGCACAATAGTGTGTTTTAAATGCAACACTGCATGCAACACCTCTGGCACAGAGTAGGGGCTCAATTAATACTAGTTTCCATTAGTGTTCATGTCCAAGAAAGGCATCGGTCTATCTGAATTTTAACTTCATTGACAGTCATTTCTCATTATGTCTTTTCTCCCATTTTATCATCTAAGAGATAAACACTTATTTTTTACCTATGTCAAGTACCAAAAAGCGATCAGGAGTGTATTTGTCTTTGACACTCTCAAAGCAGACTGCCACCATATTAAGAACCTTCAGATCTGGCATTTCAACAGCAGGCCTAGGTCCAGCAAGCTTGGTCCAGATTGAAGAAGGTAGTAGAATGACATGTATGATTACACTATAGACTAAAGGAATCCCACTGGGTTGATTCCATTCTCCTCATCTGGCTTTCTTCCTTTCCCTTCTGTGTTCATTCTGGCTTTCTCACATAGTTATTAATGTTTGTCCAGCAGTGTTTTTCTCGAGGTTCAGGTCTTACATGTTGATTTGCGTGTGGGCCAGAACTCTTACCCTCGAACAAAATCAAGACGATAAAGGGAGTGAGGTGCCACCCTTTAACATCCTGTTGCTTCTCCATGTTGATTTGTACCCTGAATTAGAATCCCTTCCACTGACATTCCAGTCTCGGTAGAAGCAATGCCTTACCAGTTCCTTTATGCTTCAGCTTCCAGTGTGCTACACTGTGACAAGTGCAGACCAGTAAGGTTTTCCCAACTTTACACTGACAAGTGAGAAATCAGAATTTAAACACTCTGAAGGTGATTAGCACTAACACCTAATACAATCTCAAGTTCATTTTAGTGAGCCTGATGTAGTGGCAGCTTTTATCCTACTCTATTATTTAGTTCATGGTCTCCTCTCAGCGTCTCACTTTCTAAATCTATGTTGAGTACTTAGTAGAGATTTTCAGTTAGCAAACTACTATTAAATACAGACTTTAGGCCCTCCCTGGTGGCACAACAGTTTAAAGTGCTACACTGCAAGCTAGCGGCAGTCACTTCAGTGCCAATTCTATCCACAGGGAGCAGCAGACCTCCCTTGACCTGCCCACTACTCCCCTCAGCAGTGTACTTCATCAATCTGCCTGTTCTGATCCCCATTCTGTCTTTGGTGAATCTTCTCACTGCCCCTACACCTCTGGCCCATATACCATAAATAAATGAATCTTAAAAAATACACAGACTTTAACTGCTCTAGATACATCAAAAGTGATTTGAAAGGAGTAGCAAAAAACTTTGATTTCATTTGGCACATTTATAGCAATGTACTCAAAATCAATATTCTATTTCTCAGAATTAGAAGGTCCACACTAAATGTTGCATTTCCTAAGAAAATTTATGAGACAGGTATTTTTCCCTATGAAAGCAACAGTAGAATCGATTAAAAAAAAACTTTTACTGGCAAAGAAGGCCTACATACACTTTTTAAAATGCCCAATGTAAATTGTGAGAGGGTACCAACACCACATCTCCTATAACTGTCTTTAAAAAAAAAGTCTCTTTGATGATGGTATTATTGTTCCCCTTTATATAGTGAGCATAACTGAGAGAGGGCAAAGTTAAGTTACTTTCCAAAACCACAGCTAAAGCAATTATTTCAAAATTCTAGGTATCTAAATCCAGTAACTTGATTATCTCTTTTTATTTGAAAAAAAAATCTTATTTAAAATTAAAGTCGGATAACTAAACTGGTTACAAATTATCTGATGCATTTATTTAGATGGAGAAATAAACATAACAGTACCATAAAATCTGAATAAATCTGTTAATCATTTTATGACTAAACTATGTAATCAAGAAAATAATTATAGTCACTATAAACTATAAAATACATACTCCTGTAATGCATGACTACGACAAGATATGAGGGTTTATTTGTATAGAAATAGACAGATGGACTTGTATCACTTGCTTTTATATTAAAAAGGCAGTGATCACATTACAAAAGCATCATATTTACTGTGATATATCACTGTACTATCAAAGACTATAAAATATTTGAAACCTCAACCAGTAAGGTTTCAATAACATTTTATACTTAAACTTAATGCTTGAGAAATACAATGCATTGAGACTTCTGAAAGAACAAGTTATCTAGCCTCATTACCTACAGACACATTATATAATATTTTAAATGAAAATGTGATACACTAAACAAAGTGTGAAATGGTTAATCCAAGTAGCATGAAATGCTATGGCTCCAAGAACTTTATCCAATCTGCACAAAGTTATAAGCAAGGTGACTACAAAATGATATGTATACTATAAGTGCTGCAGGAACAGCTACTCCTTCATAAGCAAGCATAGAGATGGGCATTTTGGGTTAAACAGAATTTGAGTAACATCAGTAAATGTAACAGCAACACAACTGGCATCCCATGACTTCAATAATCAAAAACACCAATATGATTTAGGGAAATAATCACATCAACGTATCACACTATCTTAGGTGAGCTAATTTTATTATTGAAAGAGCTCAGGCTAGTCTGTGAGATGAATACCCACAGATTTCAAAATCTGGTTCAGAAAAATGTAGCAGTGAAGAAATTTATGAAATGGTAGCTGAGTAAGCAATAGACAATTAAGAAATTTAAAACAGCAGCTAAGATATAAGATGAGCCAACTGGCAGCAAAAAAGATAGTTTTAATACTAATTACATATTTAAAAGAAAACAAGAGTATTCTATTTACGCCTTAAGTGCAAAATTTCTCAGTCCATTCAATTATCCACTCTGGCAAAATAAAATGTATATGAGGTATTACCTAGCAAAGGTTTTAACTTGATTAAATACCAATGAACACGTACTAACATATCTTTGGCTAAAACCTCAGAAATGGAAACAAGCAAAAAGAAATGAGAACAGGCAAAGGGTATGAGCCAAGATAAATGAGTAAAAATTCTTCTTAGGGTGAATTTTACTAGGAAAATAACAAACATTTAACTCTGTAGTCTCTTGTCCTCACAAGCAATCTAGGTATCACCCAAGTAAATGTTAAGAAAGATAAAGCACTTATGTTAAGAAAGATAAAGCACTTGAGCCATTCAGCTAATATTCCTCCTAAATATGCTCAATCTCAAATCACATCCGGCACTGGATCAGGCAACTAGCCCCTTCATGCTGCAACATGCTACTCTACAGAAGATGGCTTCTTTAGATGACTGATGGTGGCTAGCAGCATTCTCACTGTTGCTAGGGAATCAGCACTGTCAAAGAAAGCAGGTCAGGTGATTTCAAATTAGAATTTCTTTTCATCCCTCAGTGTCAAAGAAATGAAGAAAAAAAGGATGATCACACACACAAAAATGTGAGCAAATATTAAGTGCAAGGAACCTTGTGTCTATCATCTCGTAGTTACGTTCATACCCATTTTACTGATCAAGACTGAACATGAAGCAACCAAAGTAACTTTTCATAGCTCTAAGACTTGTGCACACAGAAATCTCTCCTTTTGAGGAAAACAGCAATCAAATATTGTATCAAAATTTAGTGCCATGGTAGGGAATTTGGCATATATGTAGCAAAATGTGTGTGTGTGTGTGTGTGTGTGTGTATACACACACACATACAGTTTCAACTTTCCTCCTCCAGAGTTTCCTGCCCTATCCCTTGAATTATATACTTATTGAGTCCTGACCACAGGAGGTATTTTTTTCAATTTTGACTTACATCATTTTGCTTCGTCATCATCTAATTATAATTATTAGGTCATGTAGAGGCACACTTTTAGGAGAAATGAGAGATGGGCCTTGTGGCCAGCTCTCAGTTTGCCTTATTGACACCAGCTTAACTACACATTACTCACACTCCTTCTATCAGATTACTCTGAAATCACCCCTAATGCTGAGGAATCCTGGGAGGTTTTAACAGAAACTTCTAGAGATATTTTGCTCCCACAAAATTTCCTATAGGTGTGGTTCATTTCTAGATTTTTAACAAATAAATATTTAACAAGGAAAGAATACTCATTTGTGTCCACAGGCTAGCAAATGTTAGAATACCTTAACAACATGTCACACAGCTTATAATTAAATGATGCTGAGTCAATCTCATATAAAGAATTATTATTTTTCTTTATAATATAATAGTTAATTTTTACATCATTTTGTACATTTTTTTTTCAATCTCAATTGTAATCCCCATGGGTTTCCCATCACCGAATCACCCATGTGCCATCACCATAGTCCTGTGCACTTTCCTCCCCCGATTTTGATCCCATTCCCCACTCCACCCCCACAAAACGTCTCTGGTATATGGCTGTTCATTATTATTATTTTCTCACCTAGTCCATTATACTCCTGCTATGAGTGAAACCATCCAGTATTTTTCTTTTTCTTTCTGGCTTATCTCACTAAGCATGATCTTTTCCAGCTCCACCAAAGTTGCTGCAAAAGACATGTGTTTCTTTTTTTTTTGGTTGCTGAGTAATATTCCATTATATACATGTACCACATCTTTTTAATCCAGTCATCTACTTTTGGGCATTTGGGCCGCTTCCATGTTTTCCCAATTGTAAATAAAGCAGCAATAAACATGGGGGTGCAGGTATCTTTTTAAATCAGTGCTTTTGTATCTTCATATCAAGAATTCTTAAGAAAGATCTGAAGAAGGTATATATTCAGTTCTTGTCATTCTCTACTAAACTCATGGGATAGCCACCGAACACTAAAGTTCTTTTTGTCAAGTTCATACCTTGATGGATTGCTGAGTTCAGACTGATTCATAGTAACCCACCTAATTTGCATTTCTACTGATGGAAACTCCCTTGTTCCTCAGCATATAGCTCCTTAATTCTACTTCTATTCTCATGCCAAGGAGATCTCATCAATATTCTTCCACTTTCCCCAATAATGAAATAACTTTAACCTCCAGAGTACTTGCCCTCCTCCTTTATACACACTTTGCCTTTTACATTCGAACAGAGACATACAGAAAAAAAGGGGGGGGGGCAAATCAGGAAAGAGATGGACATAAGCGAATATAGTGATGGTTCACTGGTAATAGTGTGGTTCGTTCTCAAGAGGTAGTTATGAAATCATAACACCCTTCTACCATATGAAACAAAAGGTATGTTTCACGCCTCCCCATTTAGATGCATTTACATGTACTTTACAAGTCCCTGGCACAAAGAGTACTAAGTAATTGCCAGTATATCACCATTATTAATGAATATGATGGTATAAGGAACTAAATGCAAGATACATCACCTGATACCTAATGTTTTCGTTTGTTTGTTTGTTTATTTGTTTTAATATGACATGTTTCTCAAAACCTGGAATTTATCTAGTTTATCACTACATGTACAAGGCTTAAGACTGTCTCCTTTTCTGGATAAATGAGTCACCTGGCAAGAGTAATGATCGTTCAACTGTGCTGATCTCCATTAATATTATCAGGTTGTCTTAGAGTTATCTGAAATAAGCATCAATAGCTTGATTTTTTTTTTTTTGGTGTGATTCCAAAAACAAGGTCAAACTTACATAAGACTGACAATCTGTAATATTCACCTCTTCCTCTCAAGACAGCACATGCTGATAAAAACAATTCTTTGAGAATTATGCAGTCTAAGAATCCATTAACTTCAATACTAAGTTAGATGATTTTAAGGTCAGAATTAGTAGTAGTTGGGACAAAGTTTCACTTGTGGAAAATCAAGGCTAGAATGACTATTTTCCTGCAGCCAGAGTATTCACAAGATGGTCCATTAATCAAAGAGGAAAGAACTTAGGCAGGTGAATATTAAATATAATGTAGTCTATTCAGATGTGGAAACATGATTTGGGGAAACAGATTCATGCAAGCATTTCAATCAGAAGCCAGCATTAATGATTTAATAGGTAATTATCTTAGTTTGTTTCCAAGTGTCCATATGAACAAAATAATTTTTTTGATCAAGCACAGTGTTTCTTTCAACTTATCCCAAATACCTTCACAAATACTACAAACATTATTCATAAAACTCAAAACTATAATTCTTCTTATCTTATTTTTTAAGATTTATTTATTTGTGCATACAGAATTGGGGTACAGGCCAGAGGCTCAGGGGTGGTGAGAGGCAGAGACAGAGTGGGAGCAGAACAGGTAGATCGAGGAAGTACACTGCTGAGGGGAGCAGCGGGCGGGTCAGGAGAGGTCTGCCGTGCCATGTGGTCACCTCTGGGGCAGGCGGGAATCGAACACTTGTGGAAGTGGCTTTAGCTTCTTAGTGTTGTGCTTTAACCCGCTGCACCCCCAGGGAGGGCCACTATAATTATTTTTAAATAAAAGTTGTCCTAAACTCCATATAAAACTTATTTCTGCACATGTGACTAAACTATAAATTAAATGGAGGAGAATCTCTTCACTGTCACCATATTCACAAATTCATATATACATAAAACCTTCTGCATGGCTTTCCTACTAATCTGCTCCAATCCATAACATTTATTGTGATGGTGAAATCAGATTTACAATAGCAGTATATAAAATAGTGAGTGGTTAAGAGCATGGAGACTTTAGCAAAGTTACTTAACCTCTGATGCCTCAGTTTCTTTACCTAGAAAACAAGGATAATAAAAGTATCAAAAGTCTCACGAATTGTTCCAAGAATGAAATAAGTTACTAAAAAATACCCATTTTAAGTGTGCATGGAGTTAGAAATCCTTATAATTGCCATCAACTGACTTTGCAATATTGGGCTACTTCTATCGTGGTTTAGGAATGAGAGTAAGCAACAAAAACAAACAAAAAGCCAGAATATAACACTAATACCCTACTCACAGAGAAACATCAGTAAAAAGGCCCATTCTTGAGGAGCAAAGAAACCTTATTAAACCCTCAAGTTTCTTATAAAAACAACAAATGATGGGCCCTCGCTTGTGGCACAGTGGGTTAAAGTGCAGTACTGCAAGTGAGCAGCAGCTTCTTCACTTCAATCCAGGCCCTGGAGGTGACCCACATGGCGCAGCAGACATCTCTGGGCTCGCCTGCTGCTCCCTTCAGCAGTGCAGTTCATCAGTCTGCCTGTTCTGTTCCCCACTCTGTCACTGGTGAATCTTCTCATTGCCCCTGCACCTCTGACCTGTACCCCAGTTCAGTATGAATAAATAAATATATCTTTAAAAACAAAAACAAAAACAAATGAAATGAATGACAACAAGGGAATAGCACTTGGTCTCATATCATGATGATTGCTTCTAGTGTGGCTTCTCAGGGGAAAATGAACAAAACAAATTCCTGTACATCCACTGGGGTCAAGTTTTCATTACTTTTAAACACAAAGGAATCTGTATAGGATTCTGAGACATTCCAAAATTCACCTACACATTACGTATAAGCTATATTGACAATACATCTCAACTTTGATAAGGCTAAGTGATAGAGCAGTTCCTTTTGCCACCATGAATGACAAAATGTCATTCTGACAGTGAGTCCCCAAAACATACTGAAATACTTCCGATAATTATCTCCTTTCAAGTGAACCAAAAAAATTTTTTTTTGGAAACCCTCACTTTCCAAAAAATAATATATTAGGTTTTAAAAATGTTAATACTTAGTACAATATTTGTTTCCTCAATAAACTCTATGTCAGGAAACTTTCTTCTCTTACTGTTCTGTTCAAACTGGTACAGGAGTTAGCCATCACTATACCATCAGCAATGACACATTCCAAGAACAATCCAAGACCTTTCACCTATCAACCAAGAGTTACTGTTCATTGATTCCATAGGAGAAGAATTGAAGGTCCAAACCAACAGAGATCTTTGTCTAGGTTATTAATATTTCTAAAAATCTTATCCTAATTAGATCTCCACGAATAAAAAAAATAGCTTTATGACTGGCTGATTTACAACCATAAGTAGCATAACATGACTGCACTTTAGCTCTTCTTTCTTTGCAAGCCAATATTATATAATTTGGTAAAACCTTAATTTATTAATTTATCAAATGAAATGAATTTATGTATGGTCTTCTATGATCAAAGATACTAAAGTGTCCACACTCAACAAAAATAAACTTCAAAAACAAAATGACCTTATTATCAATTCCTATCAGAAATAAACAATTTTATGTCATCTGTGCCCAAACCAAAACCTTTGACTTTTACAACTCAACTTATTTGCTGTTTCTTATAGATAAAGATGTCAAGGATGTTGAAATATACTCCTACAGAACACTAATGAGTGTCAATTTATGAGGTATCAATTGTTATCCTTTGCTAGGCAATGGGACACAAAAACAAAACATTAGTTTTGGAAGTTTAAAGCTGAGCTGAGGAGACATGCATAAATATAATGCTCAGGGTTTTCTCTTGTGGTGCAAGGGGTTAAGTCTCAGCACAAAGAGCAACCTGAAGTCACTGTACCTAGAGTTTAATACCCAGCCAGGGAGCTGACCCATATGGTGCAGACCACTCCTGCCTCACCTGCTGCTCCCCTCAGCAGTCAAGCTGCCTGTTCTGCTCCCATTCTGTCTCTGGTGAATTTTTTAATCTCCCCCACTTCTGGCCTATACCCCAGTTCTTATATGTATAAATAAATAATAATATAATGCTCAGAATTATTATTATCTGATAGTTGCATTTTGGTGTAGACATTTTTTATACTTTCATGTATGAATTATTACTAGGATGAACAGTTCTGTGATTAGTCTACATTATTAAAAATAGAGAATTAATCATTGCATCAAATCTAAAACATATGCCTGCCCAGCTCGGCTGTAAAATGAAAATTTAACAAAGTAAAAAAAATAATAATAATAATAAATAAAAGATCTTCCCAGGGTCCTTTTTCCTCAGAAGCACAACTTTAACATGTGAAAAGACAAAGAAGTCCAGGTGCTTCTTATCTGTAGACCTTGGAACAGTAAGAGAGAATTTTTTTCTGTTTTGGTTTCAGATACAATCAGCCTGAAAAAATAGAGGGTTGAAGAAGCCTGAAAATTTGAAAATATAGGTAAAAGCCTATCCTGTCAAGAAGAAAATTACATGGGAGAAGCTTGTTTTACTTATTCACTCATTCATTTAAAAAAAAAATACATGTTGATGACAATCCTGTGCCAGATCATATCTTAAAAGATGAAAATACAAGAACAACAAGCCCAACTAGATCACTTTTTAGAGGGGCAGTCGCGTAGTGAACACTTAAGAGAGACAACAACGTGGCACCTCAGTTCCAAAAGCAATAAAGGGTCAGAATAAGAATAGAAAAGGGCCCTCCCTGGTGGTGCAGTGGGTTAAAGCACAGCACTGAGAAGCTAAAGCCACTTCCACATGAGTTCGATCCCCGCCTGCCCCAGAGGTGATCACATGGTGCAGCAGACCTCTCCTGACTTGTCCGCTGCTCCCCTCAGCAGTGTACTTCGTCGATCTGCCTGTTCTGCTCCCCACTCTGTCTCTGGCGAAGCCTCTCGCTGCCCCTGAGCCTCTGTCCTGTACCCCAGTTCTGTATGCACAAATAAATATATAAAAAAAAAAAAAAAAAAGAATAGAAAAGGAGGTAGAACTTCTAGGGAGTCTTCCCTAACTTCTGTACAGGCTTTTCCTGCCAGCCGTGACATATGTTTTCTCTGGCTAGTTTAGAACTACTTTCTAAATTCTGTGGCTCTTCTACTTTTTATGGGTATTTAGCCAGCTGGTTTTCTTCTTGAGGTCGGGCATAGTAATTATACTACAGTAATTATACTGGAGTGTGATCTCCAGCAATAGAACACATGACTGTCAAAGAAACATTTTTGATGAAGAGACAAATCATCAGTATGCTAAAGAAAAAGATAAAATGATATGTTGACTTTTCTTCTTATAGAGAATGACTCTACTCAAAGTCTCTCTGCAACCCAACCCAACCCAACTAGAATAGATAGTTCTCCATCCTATACAACTATTACGCTCCACATTCTCTTAAAGGTTAAACTTCCTTCAGTTCACTTGACTGCTACATAATGGTATATCTAAGTTACAGACATTTGTAAAGTTTTCCTTAAGCCCAATCTATTTTGGCTATGGAACAATGAGAGGAAAACTTCATATACTTCATGGTTAATTAGTGAGAATGCGAACTTGTGGGGATCTCAAATTGTACAAATTAGTAGGGTGTGGTCACAGCAGAATAATGGTTCCAGAATATTGGTCTCTGGGACTTTTCCTGTCACATCAAGTCCTAAGAATGGCTTAATTATAAATAATCAGAGAAGATGACTCCCACAAATAAACCAAATGAGAAAATGAATAGCCCAAGAATAAGTTAAACACAACACAGGTTAAATGATACTTAATCCAAAAACAATACTTATACACTCATCCATTAACATTAATTTCACCACTCTTTCATGATGGGGAGATAAGGCACAAAGCAGTTAAATTACCTGCATAAAATCTTCTACCCAAAACTAAGTATCCAGATTTCAAGAGCATGGGCTTTCTGTTGAAATCTGCTGTATGTCTATATTATAGTTTTTAAGATACATGTTTTATAAGACAGGTTTTTAGAGATTATATTTGTTTTGATTAAGCCATATGTTACTCATCCTAAACTTCTCATATTGCCTCATGTGATTTCATTGTTAACCACAATGCCATGATTCTACTCCATGGAGTCACCAAATAATGAGGGCAGCACAATGAAGCAGACAGTTAATGTATCAGTGAAGCTCCCTAGTTAAGTCCAGAGAAAAGGGAACTAACAGACTGTTGCAGTGAAGGAAAATATCTTTTCTTTTTACTCTTTTAACACCTATGCTGGAGCCTCTGTAGTAAAAGACAAATTTAACTGGAAAGAACATATAAATATATTTCTAACATATATTTTCTCCTGATAATCTGAATTTTAAAAGAAATGCATTAAGGAGAAAAGTTTCCCTTTCCTCTATAGACAGGGTACAACAAAGCTATAGGCAACTCACATGGTAAGAAATTTTACTTTCTGTTGTTTTTTTTTGTTACCTTAGAACTCAACTGAAGCCTCCAGAATGGAGTGTTCCAGCTTCTTACTGTCCCCCTGTGATTCTCAGAAACTTACCTTTCTAAGTTTACAGAAGGGGCCCTTGAAGGAAAAGTCCAAGAGGCAAGAAAAAGACCAAAAATTTAAATAAATTTTACCAAGTTGTACCTGACATGGAGCCCTTTATGAGGAAATGAAGACCAAAGAATGGTAAAACCTGCTAGTGATGAAGAGTAGAAGGTCTTGGGCGCATGTGATAAGACAAAGGATTTTAGCTGAGTGTAGCAAACTGGGGCAAATGAAGCAAGGGTTGGACTTCAGATTTCTTATATTATCTTTAGGGATAAGAATGCTCCTTTCCTTAAGGTATAGGGAAGGCACCCTAAACATAAGGTTCTTATGACCTACTTCAAAATAAAGCCAGCCAGTCCTTTCTGCATGTACTATTCTCAAATCCATTCATCTGAAAACATTCAATATGCTGAGACAGAGTTTTGAGTAGCATACCGTGCACCTCACCATTATGTGACAAATCACATTCCAAAATAGTATTAACATTTCTAAATCACTAGAAAAATCTGAACACTATATAATGAAATCTATTTTCCTGTAAGCACTAGTGTTCTACCTGCAAATGTAATTATAACATATATGAAAGGAATGAACAAAAGTACAGATAAGGAACAACTTTTTCCCATTTCGCTGGGTAAAAAATATCTGGGAGTCATCATCTCAGAGATTAATCCATTTTACTAATTCTGCCAACATGGAGAAAACAACCACTCACAGAGGATGCCCTGAGAGTTTCTGGAAGGCCTCCCGCTGCAAAGTTTCCACCACATGTGTGGATGGTATCCTCCTATTGTGGTATTAATAGGGAGTCTCCCAAAGGCTTATAAAAATGAAAACCTTGTGAAGATCAGTTTCAAGTTTTTGTATCCACTAATATGTTCACACATGTAAAATTAGTAATTGTATTAACTGTTTTGTGGGCAAATTTGTGGTGAGTTCAAAGGCTTTGGAGTCCAAGTAGAACAGAGGAAATTACTATGTGTGGTGGTCAGTAGGGAAGGGAGGGAAGGGACGAGAGAGAGAGGGGGGGGGAAGGAAAAAGATAATTCTACCTACTAAATCACTTTGCCTAAGATAACCTCTGTTTTTAACCTCCTCCAGGGGGCTATTTAGAGTGAAATGGCCCAGGTCAGGGGTGCCATTTTCAGTTATTAAAGAAGCAAGTAGAGTTTCTGGCTCTGAGCAGCACTTGACCCAAAGGGTGATGGGGAGAAGGAAGAGGAAAGGGAATTAACCAGATCCCCCATGGTTAAAGTGTGCACATAGCAGGGCTGAAAACCATGTCCCTCTCAACCTGGCCTCCGAAGAACAGTTCTTTGATTGCAAAAGTTACTGCTGTCCAGGAATGAGTTGCAGGGAAGGACTAAGGCTCAAGAGGGAAGGGGACAATCAAGAGAAGTACGAAAAAGAAATGCAATAATTAACACATTTGTCACCTGTTGGTGTAGAGCTATAAAACAGTGATGATAAAGTAGCAGTAATGCTGGCATAATTACCCTCTCCCAACCAAATACCAATGGTCTGGTGATAAATCAAAGTCTCCCTAGGCATTTCTCTAAACAAGTCCAGCCTCCAATCCCAGTGTAAAATCCACAAACCAGCTTCTGGGAGTGAGAAACAGGCAGCTGACTTTAGGATTTTTTCTTCATCTGGAGAAACATGAATAAATCACACATCATCAAGTTTATCATTTTTCTCCTCAGAGAAATATGAAATATTATAGATCATCTCCAGTACATCAGCTTCTTCACACTCCATTAACATGAAGGGACTATTTTTGATATAATTTATCAAACCACTGGCCTCATTTCTCCCATTTCCCTCAAAACGGCAACGCGGACACAATGGACTCAGGCTTCCTCTAATCACAAATTACCAGAATCTGCTTCTTTCCCCAGGAGCAGGAAGTAAGTTGACATTAGTGACAGGTCATCAAACTGTATTACTACCCAAAAGGCTAAAAAAGTCTGGTCCCGAGATTGGAATGGGACTGGTGAAAGTACTGCAGGTAGATCACAGTAAGGTGAAAAGATGATCTTTTTCAGTGAAGAATCCTTCTAGCTTACTATCATCATTTTGTCCTTGACCTTGCCCCACTTTGAAGTGGTAAGGGCTCAGTTAAGCATGGCTGCCTGGATAGGAGGCTACAGGCAGTTATTAGGAAGAAGAGATATATGAAAACTGAAGTTGAGAATTAAAACATTTCCATCCCTGTCTCCCATTAGCAGATTTAGAGATTTAACAGCAAGAGTGAAAACACTAAATGATCCATTCAATTCAATTTTTTTATTATTATTGTTATTGTTATCATTAGCATCATTATTATTTCAATCAACGAGGTCTAGTATGCTCAAGGTGATTACCTGCAGATCCTGCTATAGTCAGTCAAGCAAATGGATACCTAACTCGTGTATATAAAGTGAGAATCAGACAGGGACATAACATGCTCGTGGATTAAGAGAGACATGAGATGGTTATGATCACAATAGTAAAGATCAAAATAGTATCTGAGATGTTAGTTCTAACAGAGTTGTGAAGATAACTAAAGAAAGGTGAGATAGGGCTTTAAGAAGGTTAAAGAAAAGAAACAGAATTTCCCTACCCACTGAATAACCTCAGTCTGAACAGAGATATGCATGCTTGGCTAATGGGCTAGAAGACAGGATGCAGTTTAGACACTCAGTCCTTATTGGGCACGCAGAAAGGAGAAGCCACGGAATAGTGAGATAATTGGAGGAGAGATGGGACCAAGGGACTGGAAGAAGGAAAAAGAAAAAGGGCAGCGAGAATGAGCAAGAGGATTGTGAGGATCATGACTGTACTTAACACAAATTAAAGGAAGCCTGTATAGAAGCTTTCCTTTGCATGAAATAGAAAAAACTAAACTTTTATCATTAACCTTCAGGAAAAAAAAAGTATGCATTTTAAGAAAACTTCAAAGTTGGCATCACGATTTACTGTCACATCTCCCCTTCTGAAAGGATGTATTTTGTACTATCATTCTCCCTCAAATGATAAAGTACTTTCTTCCATTTTAAGACTGAACTGTGACAGTACAGCAAGAGAAGTAAATCAAAGCAGAATAACAACACCCGTCAACTGTTCACATTTTTCTTCTTACAGAAATGCAATAGTATAACTTACTTTAAAAATCTGAAGGTTATTAAGCTGGTATTTATTTTGGTTTTCCTGGAGGGTATAATTATGCCTTAAAAAGACCTGTGGCTAAAAAACTTTCATAATAAACTATTTCTATGCTTACCACATGTACCAGGAAGAGTAAAGAAAGTCTCCTTTGTGAAGCATTTTTCAGAGAAGTGACTCCTACTCTTTTCTGTTAGCAGCATCATTTGTTCTGTCACTAGAACTCCTCTGATCACTACCCAACCTACAGAATTTCAGGCTGTAGGAGAAAACAAAAGGATTATGTTGAACATTTCAGGTAGATCTGAAGTAGTCTGAGAGTAGTTATAAACTATCACCTTGACAAAATCTAGCACATCCAAGCACTGATCCCAGCATCTGCAGTTACAGTTACACTGAGACTGGTGGCAAGGTGGGAAGGACTTGTCTGGGGAGCTAACAGTTCCTTCTAGGTCAGGAAAGTTATGCTCAGGTTTAGACACCAACATTCACAAGAAAGAACCCCTCGTTGGGGACCCCTGGAGACACAAGGAATTGGGTATCAGCATTATGAAGGAATCCACAGCTACTGCTGCAGCATGAGTTTGATCCCCTGACCAGGGAGAGGACCTATATGGTGCAGCAGAACTTTCCTATCTCACCCCCTGCTCTCCCTCCTGTGTATTTCAGCAGATCTGCCTGTTTTGTTCCTCACTATCTCTGATGAATCCTCTCAGCCTCTGCATGTGTGACCTACATCCCCAGCTCTTGCACACATAAATAAATAACTAAATCTTTAAAAAGTAATAAAGGAGGAACCCTGGTCCTGCCAAATCTGTCCCCTATTTCCACCTAACAGATTGACTGTATGGGATCCATTTCACCACACTGTACTAGAACTATGAAAAAAATAGACTAGAGGGTATCAGAAAATCATCACATGATTAAAGTCAACCACATGGGTAAAAAATGAGCTTGGAAGACTTGTTAGTCTGCCATGCTAACTAACAGGTGATATTGCTGGGGGTGCCTAAGAAAAGCTGAATGTACAGGTATTAAAAATATAATACAGCTCATCTGGAAAACCACAGCTGTTTCTAAAGAACAAAAAACAAACAAACAAACAAAAAACTCTGCTTCTCCCTCCCTCAACCAAGATGAGGGGAGGAGCTGTACCAAATCTCATTTTTCAGGAGCTATGTAACCATTAAAACCTAGAAGGAATATTTCAAGACATTTTCTTGGACCCAAAGATGTGTCTGTAAGAAAGTGAAGACTCAGTCATCCATGATTTTCTTCATTTGTGCAGATTTCGCTGCAACAACCAACCATTAGCCACCCATAGTTTAGTTTCAGTTCTCTATGAGCCATAAAATGTCAAAAGGAGATGAGAGGCATCCTGCAAACTGCTTACATTCCCAATGATTCTGGTAGAGTCCAAGGTGTCCAACTGAGCCAAAGGTGGGGCCTAGGTAAACAGAACAGAAGCCAGGAAAAAGGGATTGGGAGGGGAGAGACCTAATCCATTAAAACACAGTCATAAACAACTGGAGACACAGCCATCCCATGAGTCACAGTGGGTTGTTAAGATGCTACCTAATGGATGCCAAGGCATTTCAAAAGACATCTACATATCTGTCGAAAAACCAACTGAGATTCACAAGGTCTCCATGAAGGCTACTAAAAGTCCTATTCTGTATGTGAAAACGGGCCCTTTTCCCACTACAATAGGGGAAAGAATTTCATTAAAATCTTATTTTATTACACCAAGAAGTGCTAAATGATATCAGCAATGGCAAAAAGAAACCAAGACAACCAACTCTCCATGCCTTCTCTGATTTAAAGACATTTTACTCAGAGATTTATTATTAATTGATAATCAAGTGGCACAACTATTTCCATATTTCTCATAAATGTTCTCAGAACAATGGACAAATGATTTATCACACTCCAGAGACACTTTCTCTTTAGGGGACTAAAGGACATAATATCAGGCATCAAAAGCTCAAAGGAAAATTAATTTCCCAAGAATAACAAATGAATTATATTAGAATGGTAATAATTATAGGATATAGTCATTGAAAAAATTAATTATAAAAGATCACAAAACACTAATCAAAGATGAACTAGTGTGTATAAACAGTGACTTAAAAAACTCCATGGACAGAAAGTTAAGATCATTCCAATGCAGAACAAAGAGATTTACCTTGAAAAGAAAATAAAAATCATTGTTATGGGTGGAGAGGTAGAAGTCAAATGTATATATGCATGTATTCATTCCTAGCCAGACCTGAATTTAGTGTGTTTGGCTCAAATTCCTATTCCTTTGATTACCACTAGCTCCATAATGTTGGTTAAAAGTTTCATCTTCTAAGTCATGATTTGTTCGTTTGCAATATATGGGCAACAATATCTACCTAGTAGAACTGTCTTGAAATTAAATGATAGGATTCAAATAAAATAACTTAAGTCAAAGTTATTTTGACTTAAAGTCATGCAAGGCCCATAGCAGAAATCAAAAAGTCTGGTCTCCTCTTCCACACACATACACACTTGAGGCATGGCATGTGGTTAGAAGCACAGGTTCTATAATAGGCTATTGAAACCTGGTTCAGTTAGCTGCTAACTGTATAACCTTAGATAAATTTCTTCAACCTTTGAAAACTCAGTTTCATTATTGGAAAAACTGATATAGTAGCAGTGTCTGCTTGATGGAGTGGTAGTGAGGAGAAATTGAATTATTATCTGGAACATGCTTAGAACAGTGCTGGGACATGTCAAAACTCAGTAACTGAGGCTGGGAACATGATTATTATTATATATAAAATTTGAAAACTACTGACAGAAGGAATATACCCTTTGAAATTTTGAAAAACTAGAGGCAAAATATTTAATAAAGTCAGACCGTCTAAGCATGTGTATTTCCTGTGAAGGCTCTGCTGTAATAATGAGATTTTGCATTGGTAGTGTACTTTTTTTTTAATATGTGTGGCTAATATACTTTTTATATCCCACTTAGGAAAAAAGAGGTAAAATACTGAGAAAAAAAAATTCCATCAGCAATTTACTTATTAAAATGCAACTTCTAGAGATTGTGTCCTGAGATCACAGCCTAACACCAACCTAAGTCAACCTAACATTCCACAGAACTTTCATTTCGTATCTATTTCTTGATACAGAAACAACTACACTCATGACTTCAAGGCTGAGCAAAATAATCCATCTTCAGAGAAACATTCAATTATATTTGTTTGACCACGTTAAAAAAAAATACATTGAATGCCTTACAGAAAAACTTTCAAGACATGGTATGAAAACAAGTATGTTTTTAAAGAGTATACAAATGTAAATAAATAACACTTCACTACATTTACAGAGATTTTCATTGTATTACCTTCTTAATCAAGAAAACTAGGTACTATGAAATGATTTGTGAAAGCAAAGTGAGGTAATGATGCCTGGGAGATCAAATTCTCTATTAAAGTTTGCTTCAGTCACAAAGCATTTCTTAAAAAAAATAATAATGGTTTGCATAGCCAAAATTTTATTGCCATTTCACAAAAGAGGTGTTGGAAACTCAACATAAGAATGCTGAACAATTTTTCAAGAGTTAGGAGTTTTGAGCAAGAATGAAGAATATAGATCTGAGCTATCTTATGCCTGGCTCCAGATGGTACACAATGAAACTCTAAAGTTTTGGCCTATGATTTTTGAGTGACTGAATATTTTCTTACAGCATTACTGTTATAATATGCAATTATTATACTTATCTTGTCTATAGCTTTCTTATTACATTAAGTATTACCACACTTACAATACTCCTCCTTTCCTGGGAACTAATAAAAAAGCAATGCTATTTTAGCTTGTGACTCAATGAAACTTTGTCAAGGGGATGACAAATCTGCCAAAAAACATTAGTTCGTGGGATTCTGTGCTCTTTCTGAAACGGTATAACGAATGCAGAAAAGTTACCTAGCAGGTTGTTAGTTCTTATATGACACAATCATACAACTTCTGCTTAGTAAAGTAAAATATTTTTAAAAAGAACTTGTTGGAAGTTAGACTGAATGGTATATGAAAAACAATTACATGCTTCTATCATGAAAATATTCCAGATGCTTGTTTCTGTCCCATACATAGTTCCAGGAGGAATTCCACAAAGGACAAGAATGATTCATTGCAGACAATATAGTGGAACATCTTCCCCCTTCTTAAAACAAAGGTCTCCCAAATCCCAAAGGTAAGGAGACTCTACATTTTAAGAAAAAAAAACAATATAAAGAACTTGAAACAGCACAGAATGTTAGAATATACTACATTCTGGTTAGTTCAGTGACCCCTTTTACCATATCAGACACAAGGAATCAAAGTGAGTATGTACTTTGCAGCAAAATAGATGTCCTTTCTTAGTCTAATATTCACTTTTCCTTCCTCCTAGAAGCTTTGAAGAAGAGTTTATAGACCATGATGATTTTCACAGGCTAAATCCAATAAACTAAGAGTAATTCTCATTTATTAATCAACTACAATCACAATGTTTCATCATAATTATATTGTAGACATAGTAATAATGAAGGAAATACAATTTGCTTTCACTAAATTTTGGCAGGCAATGACATCTTCTAATAATAATATGGGCAAATAGTTTATGATGCTGAGAGAGATATTAAAATAGGCAAAAAAAATGCACAGGGGAAGAAGGAATTAGATATACATATTTTCAAGTTATTAAAATTTGAGAAATGTATAAAGGTGAGATTAATGTTACAGAACTTTCTGCTACTTTAAAAATAAAGGGTTTTAGTTATATGAAACATCTTCTGTTTTCAAGGATGTACTGTAGCTCAGAGGAGAACCTCTACATAGAATTTGAATGAGTGATGGGCTGCGTTGTAGCAGATGAAATGGATGAAGGAAAATAAAATTACTCATGAAAGGATATTCTTAATTATGAAGAAGGTTATATAGGATTATCCTACAAAACCTTGTAAACCCTTGCTCTATACCCTTGGTAACTGGAAAGCCACTTTTCATAATTTACTCAAGTCCAGAGACACAAAGGGACTGAGAACAGAGAATAGTATCATAAGACATCCTGCAAATGCTGGGCACAGAGACAGAGGTCATGGATTCAGCAAAAGTATGGTTATGGCTGCCAATAAGTGAGCCATGTGCTTTAACAGAGGACTTTAAAACAGGCAAGGGAGATGGGGGAAATTTGGTGGGAAAAAAAAGATTTACAAAGTAACAGCAATGAGGAGCAACTCAAGCAGATGGGGAAATTCTGCAGTTCTCTGACCCCTGAGAGGCAAAAGAATTGTAGTCTGTCTCAAAATTTCTGAACAAGAAAAGAAGGGGGGGAAAGCTACCCAGAAAAAAAAAAAAAGAACGAAAGAAAAAGAAAAGAAAGGGGAAAAAAAGAGAAAGGGAAAAAAAAAACTTGTTTATAATAAAGACTACATTCTGTAGCAATTTCCTAGATTCCTGGGGTTAGAAATCTAGATTGCCAATGGATAAGTGAGCCTTAAAATCACATCCCTGCTGACAAAAATTCATTTCTTATAACCGTCTCCATTTACCGGAATGCTGAATCTTTCCCATGGGGAAGGAACAAATGAAAATGTTATTTCTCTGCTCATGAACTCATACCTTTCTGTCTGCTTTTCACTGTTGGCAATTTCATTCTCCTCCAAATTTGACTAAAGCCCGTGACCTGAGGGAAATAATGTCTATATAATAATCTTCTGAAACTCTAATTCTGAGTCATGTTTTTTTGGATGTTGCCTCGCAGTTTATGAAAATTGCACTGAGCTATGAAATGTAAGTGATGTGATGTCTCTGCCTAACATAATCATTTTGCTGGTGAACATGTTGCAAATACTAATGAAAAGGAGGCTCCCACAAAAGCCATGAAAGCTGGTTAATGGCAACAATCTAGCAGCAGTGGCCCCATCGTTAGTGCAGGTCCTCATATTCCTTTCAGAATAGAACTGCAAAGGGTAAAAGACAAGTGGTCAAAAAAGTGAGGAAAAAGGGGAAAGCATTCAGCCTATAGTGACTCCTCTCTTGCCCCTACTTGCCTGAAATCTCTGTGTGCTTGGGACAATAGCAAGCAATCAGTTTGGGATCAATGATGCTCTGACTTTCCATTTTTTAAAAAAAAAAAACCCTAAATTGTAAGACAGAATCAGTTATCTGTTTCAAAGGAGTTAAGACACACAGTGTAATTAATGAATATCTGCCTTTAAGCATGGCAACCTGAGGGTGGACCCTACAAGGCCAGAATTTCCATGTATTCAGGACATTTAACATAAATAAATGGGATTAAGGATAATTAGTTTAATTTTTCTCTAGTCATTGCAATCCAATTAATGTGCAAGTAAGACAATTAAATGGTTATAAAGATAACTTACCTTTAGTAAATCTGAGCTATAACAGAGACCCTTTAACATAAGTCTATGTGATCTGTGATGCTTGTGTATTTACCATTACTACCAAAACATATATGAAAATTATTTTTAAAAGTAAATCTATTTATGCCCTCCCTGGTGGCGCAGTGGGTTAAAGCGCAGCACTGAGAAGCTTAAGCCACTTCCGCATCAGTTTGATCCCGCCTGCCCCGGAAGTGACCACATGGCGTGGCAGACCTCTCCTGACCCGCCCGCTGCTCCCTTCAGCAGTGTACTTCGTCGATCTGCCTGTTCTGCTACCCACTCTGTCCTTGGTGAATACTCTCACCCTCCGCATCTCCAGCCTGTACCCCAGTTCTGTATGAATAAATAAATCTTTCCAAAAAAAAAAAAAAGTAAATCTATTTACTAGTATTTAGCTGTCAAACTGCCTTCTAGAGATTGGTTAATATTTTTGTTTTTGTTTTTAATAAGAAAACTATTATTTCAAGTCTTTCTCCTCTTCTGGTTTCACAGTTTCCAAATTTCAGCAAATATTATTGCTATTGTATTTGGATCTTGAGGCTATTGAGAGAATGATGTAATGTTACAAAATTAAGCAGCAAATAAGATTTTCTAGGTAATCCATACATAGATAGTATCACTACTTATTATTTGACAACGCCCTATTTAGACTGTAATACAAAAATAATTAGCAATTGTTACAGTCAAATGTTATATTATATTCCTTAACATTTATTGTGAAGATTATTTTATATATCAAAATTGTAGGTATTTAAATGAATTTCATAGTGGCAAATTCTGCCTTTCACTGAACACAGCTCTTCAAACCTCCATGTTCTAGTCATATAACTATTATAATTAAAACAAACAAACACTAAATACATGACTATGAAGTTTTCCAAAAGCTGAAGGAAGGAACAGGCATCGGGGCAGTCATATCAAGATAATGTATTTGTTAAGAAGGATTAACAATCATTTCTCAAAAATTCTGCCAAAAGAATTCCTTTGAAGGAATTCAAAGGAATGATCTCATTTCTATTAAAAACATTTTATTGAGGTAACAATGATTTATAACATTATATGATTAGGAGGTAAAGGTTCACAATTCTTTTAATGTATGTTACAATACTACACCTATCACCAAGATACTATACCCATCACCAAAATAGTTAAAACCTCCCACCAATCCTCAACCAATTATTCTCCTTCTTCTTTTCCCCTCCAAGACCATTTCATGACCTCATTTCTACAGTCAGATTTCAAGGATTTGTTTGTATTTACTGTTGTGTATTCCTTGTTTTGTTTCTCTCTATTTCACACATGTGTGAAATCACCCTATGTTTCTCTTTTTGACTTCCTTTGCTTAGTATAAAACAACTCATGTCAGAAGAAACTGTACTAGTAGGTTGGCCATGTTTGCTGCACACAATAATCAAAATAAACCCTAAGTCCATGGTCTTGGATTGCTATCCATTCCACAGTATTAAACCTACATCTGCCAAAGACATCTAAAAACATTTATAAAGTGGTAGTCTTTTACTGAGATTATGAGGACACCATTTCACTGAAATCTCTATCAGTTTGGTAAGTCATAGGCTTAATTCTTCTTACTTACACTTTAATTTAAAAAAAAATTGTTTACATACTTCTCCTGAGAAAGGGAGACATTAGAAGGTAAATGGTGAACATGAAAATTAAAATTATTTTCTTTTCTACTTGAGGATACCTTTCATTTTAGGTAACAATCATAAGATAGAAATGATGGTCTATTATTTAGGGAAAAAAATTATGACCTCAACATTTGCAGGAATAAAACTATTTCCTGAAGTACACAAAGGCCTTTTTTATTCTTCTTCATTTAAGACTCATATATATATATATCACATTAAACCTAATAGGAATCTCCAAATGCTCTTAAGACTTTTCCAGACCCTTAGACAAACACTAAGAATTCATTATCTTAAGTGCTATTCTATCATTAGATAATTCTTCAAAAGAATATATACAAATTCAGCATAACAGAATTTTGCATGTTTTTTAATGGTCTTGTAAGTTGACATCATCTAGGACTGCTTCTTAGTCTAGAAGTTAAAACTTCTGGAAGTGTTTACAGATATATAAGAAGGGACACAAACTCAAGCGAGCACATATTACATAATTGTTGACAGACTGATGAGTCATGCATCTTTAACATCAAGTCACACTTAAAAATTAACAAGTTTAAGCACTCAGTAATTAATAGCATCACTGCCTGTAAAGTTAAAAGTTGATTCATAACAATTCTATGACATTTTACAAGTACTTGTGAAGCCTCCATGAATGTTTTTAATTGTGGTCACTTGTCAAGTTTTAACAATTTAAATTTTATCCAAATAATTACACTCCCTAAACAAGTCATGAAACTGATTATGTTCTTAAGCAAAATTTATTTACAGTGTATCTATACCAATATAGATCTCACTTGTGTGCAACTGTCAAAACAGACATATGTGTAGTATGTACTATATCTTTGTATCTTTAAATGCACAGAAACTAGAACAATTTATAAAGTAAAATCAAATATGATTTGTGATTATTCTTTGATCTATTAATTATTTAGAAGTATGTCATTTAATTCCCAAATATCTGTGCTCATCGTATCATTCTGTTTCTAAGCACTACTTTAAATATGAAGGCAATTAAAAATAATTTGCATAATTTTCAGTTTTTATGTTAACTGAGATTGATTTTATACCTCAAAACATGTTGCACTTTATTAAACATTCCAAGTGCACTTGAAACAACAACAAAAACAAAATTGTCATTGTTTAGGACTGTGTTTTGCAAATGTCAACTGCCTTAAAGTGAAAGATAGTAGTACTGGTATTTCTCATGTATTCTGTGCTCTTCATAAACTGTGTTTACTGTTTTTACCAATCACTGAGGAATGAGTATTGAAATCTCCAACAATATTGGTGGATTTGTTCAATTCTACTACAGTGCTATTAGTTTTGATTTATGATTTCCAGGGCTGTGTTATTGCATACATATACTGACAGCTTTCTTGATGAATTCTTGTGTGACTTACTATTTTACATCCTTTTAGATTTAACATAGCTAGAACTTCACATTTTGTCTACATTTTCTTGTAGACAAAACATAACAGACTTTTGCTTACTATCCAATGTTATAAAGTCTGTGTTTAACTGACCATTAATATTTAATATAACTATTCCTAGGGCTAAATTTATACACCCATGTAATATTTTTTTAAAAAAATGCTTCATTCTCCTCCCAATTATTTCATTTTATTTGAACATGTTTTATGATTCAATTTTTTCTCCTTTATCAGTTTATTAATCTACTTCAATTTTTCCCAATGGTTGCTCCACAGCTCATAATATCTATCTTAACTTACCACAGTACAATTTGAAAATTTATTATATTACTTCATATATACTATAGAAGTTCTACTTTAATTATTTTTTTAATATTTTTATAATTTATGCATGCATACAAGAACTGGATATAAGCTAGAGGTGAAGGAAGAGGGATGAGAGGATTCACCAGAGACAGAGTAGGAAGCAGAATATGCAGAACTACTGAGGTAAACTGCTGAAGGGAGCAGTGGGCGAGACAGGAGAGGTCTGCTGTACCATGTGTGTCAGCTCCCTGGCTGGAGATCAAACCCATGCTGCAGTGGGTGGCAATAGCTTGATAGTACTGAGACTTAACCCACTGCACCATCAGGGAGGCCATTAAAGTTCCACTTTAATTCTAAAGCCCACTCTATGAAAGATTCATAATATGAAAATTGATATTTAGATTTATTAAAAGTTGTTCTCTAACAAAGGTGTCATCAATTTCATTTTCTCCTCTGATCTTAGAATAACTAAAGTTGATCTCATCAACTTTTGAATGGATTCTCCCATTCAAAAAAAATCAAATAGTTAGGGATAGTAACTACCCTGATAATCCTATAATGGCGTATGTCAGTAATTATTTGGAAAGCAGTGTATTCATTACTTCAATAACTCTAGCACTATTTTCTTTGATAGACAACACTGATCATAAAAGTCACTTTAAAAATTTTTGTAAAATATTACATCACAAAGCCATGGCTGTCACTGCAGTTTTATGAAGTGTTACCTGATAGGTCTAAAATAGGCTTTAAGAAAAACTCTTAAAGTACTCTAGAAAGGTTGTCAGACTCTTAAGATATACAGCCACAAAACTAATGCATTGGTGATACATAATATGGGAGTGATAAACCTTCTATCTGCAAATCCTTGACCTTAAAGTTTGAATAAAAGGTGAGGAATAATTGTATAAGGCTAAAAAATCAAATACATGAATAAAAAATAGTAAGTATGATTTTAAAAATGAGACATACTGTAAATAAATTTAAGTATGGACAATCAAAGATAGAAATCTGTACTCAAGAAACTTTATACTATGTTGCAAAACTAATATATAATAAAGATTGCATCACCCTCTACAACATAAGCCTTAGAATGTTCCATGGAAAACAATGAGCAAGAAAATGGGGAGACAATTTGTTCAACAGGCATAACAAATTAAAGAGGAAATGACAGCTGTTATCACAGGGGAAGTAAGATGCTTAGTTACTCTTATTTTCTTTATAACATCTCTCTACCTCTCAAAAAATTATTATTAAAATACCCAAAGCAGGACTTTGTCTTTAAGAAAAAAGAGGGATTTACATCAAAATAAATGTCTAATTCCCATGGAAATAGAACCCCATGGGATTAGTTTTCAGCATCATTATATCAGGGACATACAAGTTCTGTTTCCATATTGATTAATTCCAGCCGAGTAGAAATTTGCATGCAATTTACAATCATCCCCTTCCAGAAATGTCTTCATTTAGTAGTATTTTGAGCTTGGCATGACAAGATTATTGCAAATCACAGCTCCATCAAAAAAAGAATCTGCTAAAAAAAAAATTTAGCAATTGCTCTGAAAATACTGCAAAAGACAACGATTGGTTTAGGAAGTATGAACAGTTTTATCTAGCTATTACACTTTTCTTCAATTTACCAGTGTCAGATACAGATAAAGGACCTTTCAAAAATGTCTTCATGTTAATATGTAGAAACACAGATCCTGATGCTGACAGTCATGAGTAGAAAACATAACTATAACATGATATATTTAGATGATAAATGTTAGAATGCTTCTGACAGCATGAAGAGAAAAAAAATTGTAGTAAATTTTGCTAAGAAGCAAACTTATCATCTATGCTAACTAACAAACTAATCAAAGACAATCTATGAAGCTAATTTTGGGTAATTTGGGGACTCTTTAATGAGCTATGAGTTATTATTCCAATGAGGCTTATAAAGGTAAACGCTGACCAAACCCTCAAGTCTAAAGTTGACATACACAGAGTTAAGGTGAGAAAAAAGCTTTCTGTAGGCAGAAGATATTGTATTGCTAGATCCATGGCATGAAGGTGATCAGAATCTAGCCCAGATTTATATATACAGTGGGTCACTTTCCTCAAGTACATTGTGGTCTTTCAATTAGTCTAAATCAAAGATATCCTATTAATATGATAAATCTTGTATAAAGGGGAGAATTCAAGTAATATTTGGGACAGTATCACTTAACAAATTATGGATGTTGCTATGTAATCACATAAAAAAAGATTGTTTTTAGCTTAATAAATATTGCAAAGACCAATCTTTTGATGGTTTTAATTTGATGGAAGTACTATTTTTAGGGGTACCAGTAAGGCACAAGAACAATTCCTATACACCCATTCAGAACTGCGAAACATCAGATGAGGCAAAATTAAAGAAACCATGCTTGCACTATTATGTACCACACATCCTGATGAAAAAAAGCATATCTTGTTATATGTGAACTACAAGGAACATTCATATCAAACATTAGTGAAACCAAGTGAGAATTGCAAAGTATGTCACATACAAGATTTAAAATGCTAATTTTTGACAACTCAAACTATTTTTATCTGGTAAGTAATATAGCATTCATATATTTTTTCAACTTATCTGGATCCTACTTGAAAAACATGAACAAAACTAGCATCACCAGCGTATTATGTTTAGGAAAATCTCTAAGAATCCCATACACTCCCTCCTGTGTAAGATTCCAGGATTTAATATATTTAAAAAATAACCTAAAAACTTTCTATGTTCTGACCCTCCGTGGTGGTGCAGCAGGTTAAACTGCAGCAGTGCAAGCTGGCTGCAGTCACTTCAGTATGCGTTTGATTCCCTGCCCTGAAGGTGATTCACATGGCACAGCAGAACACTCAAACGTCTTGCCCACTGCTCCCCTCAGCAGTATAACTCATCAGTCTGCCTGTTTTGTTTCCCAATCTGTCTCTGGTGAATCCTCTCACTGTCCCTGTACCTTTGGTCTGTACCCCAGTTATATATGCATAAATAAATGAATCTTTTTAAAAAAAAAAACTTTCCACATTCTACTTCCACTGTAAAATCCTAAAATTTCTTTTTAAATTCATCTACCCTTCTAAGCCATTTTATTTTGATTGACACATAAATTCAGAGAAGTTTAACCACATATATTTCACACTGTGTTTCACACGGGGGTGCTGCCAACATTTTGTGACACCCACAAATAGTGAGCTAACAAGTTGCTTGAGCTAGCAGAAAGTATAATTGCTTCAAACGTGTGTGAAGGATTCAGCAAGGAGAAAATCATGGCATCCTTCAAAGATGTATCATCTTTACTGCCACTGTCATCATCATCATGTGATCCTTAATATACTAGAAAAGGCCTTAAAGAAACAGAAACTCCCCAGATATATTCTAACAGGGCAGGAGAATTATGAATGTTTGAAAGGAGATGACTAGAATAAGTTGCAGGTTGATACTATAGCAAAAGCAATCAAAAGAGAGCAGTACAATAAATAAGCTGTTTTATATATAGTTTTCTAAAATTATGCTTTGGGCCAGGATAATATGTAATATAACCTGATTAATAATAGAGGGGAAAGGCACCATAAATAGGTTATTATTTTATATATTCATTGCCTTTGATCCAGTCAGTTTTATAACCTATAGAAGAACATAAATTTTACATGATTAACACATGTCTTAAATTACAATTTTTTTTTCTAAAGAAATTTTAATCAAGTACTGACTGCATGGAACACCAACATCTGTGGTGCATGCTGCTCCCCAGAGCACTAAACTCTCATATGGTATCTTTCTTTGGCTACCCCAAAGGTCTTTCAAAAACCAACATATTAAAACTTTAACTCTGCAGGTAAGTGGGCTTAAAGTCCACTTAATTCCTACTTAAACTGTCTGTGTGCGCAATAGTACCAACATTCACTTGACTAAAGAAAGCAGAGACTCAGCATTCGTCCTTGACACATCTCTTCATTCACAGCCACATTTAGTCATTGACTTAGTCTTGTCAATTTTATCTATCTACCTATCTATCTACCTTTCTATCACATCAATCTTCATTTTGTGCATTTTTTTAATCCATGGACTTTCCATCACCAATTCACCCGTGTGCCATCACCATAATCCCATAGACTCTCCCCACCCCAGTTTTGATCTTATTCCCTTTTTCACCCCTGTGAAATGTTTCTGTTTTATAGTTGTTCATTTTTTATCATTTTTACTTCATCACAATAACTTTTCCCCACCCCGGTCCCTTATGCTCATGCTATGAGTGAAACCATCCTGTATTTTTCTTTTTCTTTCTGGTATATTTCACTGAACATGATCCTTTCTAACTCCATCCATGTTGCTGCAAAAAGCATGAGTTTATCTTTTTGATTGCTGAGTAATATTCCATTGTGTGTATGCACCACATTTTTTTAATCCAATCATCCATTTTGGTGCTTTTGGGTTGATTCTATGTCTTTCTTATTATAAATAAGTAGCGATACACATGGGGTGCAGGTGTCCTTTGAATGTTTTTGTGTCTTTTGGGTAGACACCTAGGAGTGGTGGGATTGCTAGGTCATATGCAAGCTCCATTTTTAGCAGTCTGAGAAACCTCCAAACAGCTTTCCATAGTGGAGGGACTAGTTTGCATTCCCACCAGTAGTGCAGGAGAGTTCCTATCTCTCCACATCCTTACCAACATTTGTTGTTGATAGTTGTTTTAATATGTGCCATTCTCACTGGAGTGAGATGGTATCTCACTGTGGTTTTAATTTGCATTTCCCTTGATGCAAATTGATGTTGAACATTTTTTCATATGCCGGTTGTCTGTCTGCATTTCCTCTCTAGAGAACTATCTTTTTAGCTCTTCTGTCCATTTATCATTAGCATTGTATGCAAAAATTTTCTCCCAATCAGTGGGGTGCCTCTTTGTTTTGTGTAATGTCTTTTGTTGTACAGAAGCTCTTTAACTTGATGTAGTCCCAGCTGTCTATTCTTTCCTTCACTGTCCTCGCTTTGGGTGTTGTATTTTTAAGATGTTACTGAAGTATATGTCATGCATTGTTTCCCCCACCTTTTCTTCCAGATATTTTATGGTTTTGGCTCTTACATCTAGTTCTGTAATCCAATTATAGTTGCTTTTTGCGTGTGTGTGATACACATTAAAAGCAATTGTAAGAGGGAAATATATTGTAATACAGGCCCACATAAGAAACAATATAAAGAAACAACCTAATCTCCCACTTTAAAGAACTAGAAAAGGAACAACAAAATAACCCAAAAGCCAGCAGAAGATAGGAAATAATAAAAGTGAAAGCAGAAATAAATGAAACAAAAGTTAGAAAATGATAAAAAAAAAAAAGAAACCAAAAATTGGTTCATTGAAAAATAAACAAGAATAGACAACGCCCTAGGTAGGCTCTCAAAGAAAAAAAAAAAAAAAAAAGAGAAGTCACAACAGATACAGCAGAAATAAAAAGAATAATCAAAGAATACTATGAACAGCTATCTGCAAACAAGTTTAACAATCTAGATGAGATGGACAAATTCCTACAACTCTACATGCATCCAAAGTTAGATAAAGAAGAAACAGAACAAGTAAACAGGCCAATTACAAGGAGTGAAATTGAAGCAGTAATTAAAACCCTCCCCAAGATTAAAGTCCAGGACCAGATGGATTTACAAATGAATTTTACCAAACATTCAGAAACGAACTAGTGCCTATCTGTACAAACTCATTCAATATTGAGCAAGAAGGAAAACTACCGAATACTTTCTATGAAGCCAACATCACACTGATACCAAAACCTAACAGAGACAACACAAAAAAAGAAAACTTCAGACCAATCTCCCTAATTTTATTGAGGATGCAAAAATCCTCAATAAAATCTTAGCCAAAAGAATCCAACGCTGCATTAAAAAAATAATACACCATAACCAAGTGGGTTTTATCCCAGGGCACAAGGATGGTTCAACATCCAAAAATCAATTAATGTAATCCATTACATCACCACCACCACCAACAACAAACATTTAATCATATCAATAGATGCAGAGAAGGCATTTGACAAAGTTCAACATCCATTTATGTTGAAGGTCCTCGAAATCCTCAGAATAGAAGGAACATTATCTCAATATGATAGAAGTCCTGTCAATCCCATTGCCTAAATATCTTTAGAAATGTCTCCTTTTTCTCTCAATTACTGTCATCATGATTATTTTTCCTGGAATCTTTCTGGCCTCCAAAATCATCTGTACAAAATCTCTCCCTTTGCTGTTGGAATGATCTCTCACACAAACATCTTAGTGCAGCCCTCTACTATGTAACGTATTTCAAGGGCTCCACATCAGTTTCATAATTTTCACATTCTTTAACAAGTCTTATCAAGGCTATTTATGACCAGGCCACTTTTTAGCTGCATTCTTCTAATTTACAAGATTCTCAATATATACCACAGGTCCTAGAGACATCAGGCTCCCACAGACTGGGTTTTTCAATAGTCTGTTCCAAGGCACACAAGTCCCCCACACTTGGTTGTCTGGCTAACTTTCTCTATCACTTCAAACACCAGTTCAGGAATCACAGCAGAAAGCTTCTGAATTTGTGAAGAAATATTTCTGAGAGGGGCATCACACTCACATTATAACCGTTTGCTTTAACGTCCTTCCCCTCCATTCCCATCACAAGGCCATGAACTCATTAAGGTATTTGTTCTCAAGTGAGGCAGGTTCCATAAGGTGCAATTTTCAAAGTCCCCATGGGCATTCCAGTTTAAGAATCTAGCTCTTAAGAGCAGAAACTATATCTTTCATCCCCCTATGCTCAGACCTTTCTAAGTGTTTTAATCATTACAGGCTCTAGGGGAGGGTGAAATGAATGAACACAGAAAGATATAAGAAAAAGAGGCAGTGCTTACAAAGAAAAATACCAGGAAATGAGAAAGATAAAAATGATGAATGTTGATTGAAAATAAGTCATGATTTAAGGGAGGAGAAGGAAAATGAATAAATGATAAGTGCGAAGAGAATTGCAAAACAATGGATTCAAATTAATAAAAGTGTTAATTTGATTTACGCATCTTTTTTTTTTTCAAAATTATATGGAGGATTTCTTTCATGAGGTGGCTATAGAGAGCTGAGCAACTGTTCTCCAAGTATACAAATAACTAAGCAAAATAAAACATAAGTAAGTGGAAGCAGTAAGATCTTGTGGATATAGAAGAAAGCATAGGAACTCAATTGTACAACCAGAGCAGGTTACAGGATTGTCAGTCCTGGAGCTCCACAAGAGATCTGTGCACTAAGATTGTTCTATCTTAGCCCAACTAAAGGCTGAAGGCTTAACTCAGAAATCTCTTGGGCCACTCTAAGCACAAGATTCCATGATAGGCGGAAAGGGGATTTGGGACCATATGAAATTCTACTTCAAATTCTGTCCTCATACAACAGCCTAGAGAAAATCTCTCTTCTAACTAGTCCATACTGCTCCCACAGTGAGTCACTTTCCAATTCCCTGTAACAGGGCACTACGGGAAAGCAACTGTTTTGGCTGAAATTTGACAGGCACAGGTGGCACCACCAGCTGCAAGTAATTTAGCTCTTACTGGCATTGCTACATCTCTTGGACTTTACATACTCTGTGTCAACAGAGAGAAGTATGAGGAAAGAGGAGCCAAGAAGAGAAGATCACATATATGCGAGTATCAAAGATAATGTGGGAGAGAGGAATTGACATCTCAAAGAGCAGTTTTCTTGAGTTGTTGCTGGTTATTCTGAAAAAAAAAAAAAAAAGTATAAAGAAATAAAAAATAAAACCTAGCAGTGGATAGAGACGATGAAGTCAGACATCAGGTAAATACTATCCATGTATCAGCAGATGAAATCAGCAGGATGCTTTAGATGCCCCTACTGAGTCAGAAATTGGTATTACACCCTGCCTGGCAGATGGCGATAGTCTGGGTTGAGCTTTTACTCCAGGTACAAGTAAGCCTACAGATGAATCCACACAGGCTTCTCTCTCTTACCTCCATACAGGCCTCATGGCAAGCACTTCCTTTCTGAGTGCCTGAATACTAGGTTACCCTAGTAAAGTATAATCCAAAGCTTCGGCCTAGAAAATCAAACCCCATGGAAGGAGAGAAGGTAGGTCTTTGAGTACCCACACGTTGACAAACTATGAACTTATCTTTTATTTTCCAGGAGGACCCCTGCCTGGTCTTTGACTGTTCAGATGGAAAAAGGTAAAGAAGGACACCAAGACAGAAGAACGGCCTTCAATGGTTTCACTATAAGAGTGCTTACTTTCTCTTTCTAAAAAAGAGAAAGGGAAAGGCCTGTTCAAAATGTATTTTGAGGAGGTGAACGGAGAAAGGAATTGCTAGGCTCAAAGCCCATTCAGACAAAACTCTTCCTTATTAGTTTTTTTTTTCTTCCTGGCTCTTTGCTCTAGCATCTTAGGAACTATCACTATTTCTTGAAAGCACTTAATTCTGAAACTCTGACACATGCTTTATTCCCAAAAGAAATCCATTCCCATGATTAGTTCATTATTTTGTTGAGTGTTTTACCAAGTGCTAAATGGGCCTGGGGTGAAAATACCCTAAATGAGATACATCCTATTCGGGCCACCAAGTAATGCCACAATTCAGCAATATTCCTGGACATATACAATGCTGGTGCTCATTTCTGTAATGAGACTTTCATTGGAGAAGCACAAAACCAGGTCAGCAGCAGGGCATGAGCTTACAATGCTGTCAGCTGCTTACTTGTAAACCTTGTCCCCCTAGCTTCTAATGATAGCCTATCTGTCAAACATATGATGCTATAATTTACAATTCAAGAAAAACAATTATCAGTAACACCCTCCCAAAACTAAAAGGTAATAAAGTGCCAGCCAAACAAGTCAAAGACAATACAAGCAGTAACACCAATCAACTGACTTCATGCCATGTTTTCTCTCCTTCTAGTGACCATATTCATTAGACACTATACTGTCATCAATCAAACACAGGTGATCATGGCACATGCCCATGGCATTGCTTCTGTAACTCTTACTTGCTGAGATCTAGTCTGCTTAGGTTAGGCCAGGAAATAGCAAAATGAGCTGAGTTCCTGCACAGGAAGTAAGATGCTACACATTATATTCAAGCAAACAAAGTTTGGAGTTCTCACTGCCTCCAAAATACTAAAAGTACTAGATTTTAGAAATCACTTAACTCACTAATACCATAAAAACAAAGAATATCTTTATAAGTTTTCCTTCATAAAAAGTGCCTTCAAAACAAATCCTTTACTTATCAGATCAAGTCAATCTCTCACCTTCCACTCAAGTCAAAGGAAAAAAAAAAACAAAAAACTAGCTTGTCCTTTAATTTCTCCCATTTTTATCAGCATACCAAGCTTCCAGCTCCTGAAACTTACAGAAATGCTTGCCTGATGGACACTTTTTCTCCAGGAAATGACATAGTGACATAGGTAAAAGGTGATTTGGATAGACTGCTGTGTCACAAATTGTCAGGATCTGATTTAGAGACCTTGCTTTTGTCAAGAAAGACAGTTGGATGTCTGCTTTAAAGAAGTACTGGGAATATTTTCATCAAAGGTTTGAATTGAAAAACAGTAGGAGGTAAATATCTGAGATGTTGCCGAGAAAGACTGCTATATCTGTGCAATTACCATTAACAGAGGACAGCAGTGGTTCAATGAAGTAATTCAATCTGGTGGCCTACATTTTATTGGCCAGTAATTTTGAGTTCTGTCATAAAAGGCAGGCAAATAAAAAAAAAAAAAAAAAAAAGGGATGGGGATCTTTTGTATGCATTTCTTGCCCCTAATTCTATAAAAACAGGATGTATTTGCTTCCTAAGGCCCAATCATTTATCTGTGAACATTTAACAAAGGATCACAAGATGGCAATATACATTTTGATATTCTTCAGCGTGAGTTTTGTGGTTAGTTGTCTGAGACCGAGAGCGGTATTAGGGTGCTATAGGATGGTGTATAAAAATACAGTAAGATAGAAAAAGATGGAGATACCAAAGAATTACAAACAGTAGGGACAATGGTCACTTAAGTCTTTCAAAATTAGTTATACTGAAAAGAAATTTAATTGAAATATGATCAACTTCACCTAAACTGTAAAATTTGATAAATTTTAACTTTTGTGAAGTTCTCAATAATTCATAATAATGTATCCATCACTTATAACATTTTGCACATGCCTCCTTATAACTTCTCCATTCCAAACCTTTCTTTCTCTAATTCTCCAGGAAACCATATCTGTTTTGTCACTGTAGACTCACTGATGTTTCCATAAATATTATAGAATAGGGTTGAATGTGTGTGTGTGTATGTGTGTAATATGCACTTTAAAAAGTGTATAGCTTGTTTTACTCAGAATATTAGTCTAGGGTTCTTCCATTTTGCTGCATGGATTGTTATCCTTTTTTATCACTAAGTAGTTTGCCATGTGTATACATAACAAAATTTTGTATTATTTCAATCACTAATGGACATTTGAGCCATTTCTATTTTTTCCAATCACAAACAAAGCTACTATGAACACTGAACAAAATCTCTGTGTGGACACATACTTTCTTTTCCTTTGGATATAATTCAGGGAGAGGAATGTCTATATCACATGCCATATATCTATCATTTTTAAAAATATTTATTTATTTATTCATACAGAACTGGGGGTACAGGCCAGAGATGCAGAGGGTGAGAGGATTCACCAGGGACAGAGTGGGGAGCAGAACAGGCAGATCTACGAAGTACACTGCTAAGGGGAGCAGGGGGCGGGTCAGGAGAGGTCTGCCAGCCATGTGGATCTCCTCCTGGGCAGGCGGGGATCGAACTCATGCGGAAGTGGCTTAAGCTTCTTAGTGCTGCGCTTTAAACTGCTGCACCACCAGGGAGGGCCCGATATCTATCATTTTTAAAGCCAAGCTGTTTTCCAGAATGATCATACTATTACTCTATATTCTCATCATCAGCATTGGGAAATGCAGTTCCTTCATATCTTATCAATGCTTTTTATCTTTTTTGCATTTCAATAGATGTGTAGTGGTAATTGTTTCTATAATGACTACAGAGTAAGTTCCCCATCTATGTATTTTCTTCAGCAGTTTCTATTCAAATGATTTTTGTGTTAGAGTCCTGGTTTTCATAGAAATCATTAATGAAATTTCATTAATTCATATTCTAGTTGTATCTTTCATCAGACACATACTTTGCAAAAATTTTCTCATAGACTGTGAATTAATCTTTCATTCTCATATCAGTGTTTTTTGAAAAATACTTCAACTAAGCTTAAGCTCTAGTTTAGCTGTTTTTATGTCAGTGCTCTAAGTTCACTAGTGCCATTATTTCCTTGGTTACATTTCCAAGAAATCTGCTGTTGCACTATCTTTGTTTCTCAGCACTTAGGTTTTCTGGTCATTTATAATATTTTATTTCTCACGATTTTGAGACTTCTTGTAATAATTGTCTTGTTTTTCTTATATGTTGATAATGTGTGCTTGTTTTTGGTCTTGCCATAATGTTTTACTTCCTGTTTGTTTTAAGTTTGTGGGCTTACACTTTCCACTGAACTTTGAACATTTTCCAAATCTAGTTCTCCATATTTCATTGTCTCCTCTGCATTTCTCTGTAGGAGCTTTAAAAACACATACATTAATCATATGAAGTTTGTACAGTCAAAAGATGCCCTACCTACATTTAAATTTCTTTATTTTCTTCATGTTTCATTTTCTTTGGTCTGTATACTCAGGGCTTCAAATTTACTACGTTTTTTTTTCTCCTGTAAAAACTAGCCTAGTATATTCTACTCAGTATATTTTTCATCTAACATTATGCAATTTTCATTTTCTTAATTTCAATTTTGCACTTACATTATTTAACCATATGGGACTGTATGGAATACAATTAGGACTACTTTTTAAGTGTCTTTACCTACTATTTGTAATATCTATATTAGTTATGGGCCATTTTTGATTGAGTGATTTTCTTCTCATTATGAATCACATTTTCTTGATCCTTTGCACACATGACAATTTTTAATTGAGTGGCATACAAATTGTTCTGGGATTCCATTAAGTGACTTAAAAATAATTAATCCTTTTAGATGTTGTGTTTAACATGTGTTAGCCCTAGAAACATGACTGCAGAATTGAAGCCACCCAAGAAGGAGAGTAGGGGTAGGGAACAAAGGGGGAAGGGTCTCAATGATCTATGGTGAGAGAGCAGTGGTGGTGGGTGTGCTTTGTTGGTGGGTGTGGTATAGTAACATATATCTGAAGATATGTAAAACTATTCCTGTAAAATCATATACAGTGGTTTAAACCAATGTTACCTCTATCTGGAAATAAGTTGTATAAAATAAATATTTCTCAGGCAACATCAAAATAAAGAAACTAACTCCAGTGCTTAATAAATATATGAATAAACAAATAAGATCTGAGCAGTGTTCAGTCTAGAACTAATTATTCCTCAGCTCCAAAAACACCCTACATGTATTTCATGTAACAAAGTAAAATTCTCTAAGTGTACCAAAGTCTATTAAGTATAGACTTTGTCATGTAAAAATTTTGAGAAATGACAGAAATAATGATTAGTTTATATTGATTATTTATTGTCTGTTTTGTGCTGAATTAGCTAAGAATTTTGTATCTGCTGTAAAGAATAGTTCTTTGTAATTTAGATCTGTGAGTATTTTGCTTGTATATTTACTCTTGATGTATGGCTCAAGAGTAAATAAGATAGGCTTTTACCTTTAGTTGTGTATTGGTGTGCAGTTTTTGGATCCATATTGTTATTAATATAATGTATCTAAAAAATTGGATCTGCTGTAACAGCTGTTGAGTCTCAGCTTGTTCCAGAACATGGAAAACCTACAAAATGAATTTTGTTTGCATTAGTGTTAATAGATGAGTCTTAAAAGCAATGAAATGTATTAAAATCTTATCAAAATTTGCTAAATTTTGGTGGGCTTGTTTTCTTACAATTTTTGGTTTATAAGATGTTTTAAATTAACTTTGTTTTGTATACCATCAATTACATACAACCGATGGTAATTATCGATTATATTAACTCTTAGGCTTCCATCAGATTTTTCAGTTTTAAAAATTTTAATTAATCACAATCATATTTAGAATCTGTCCTTACACATAAACATCATTTTATTTTGATGCTTCCTTTAAAGCTTTACATTCAATGAAAGGCTATTTCAAACTTCTGGCTTCAGGTAACAATGACTGTCTGGTAACTCCATGGGAAGGATGGTAACAGGCACTTAAAGTAACTAAAACTTAAAGAACAAGTGCCTCTGTATAAGTTTCTATTATCACTAAAACAATTTTAAGACCATACTATGTGAACTGAGTCAAGATTTCCAAAAAATTTTTAATCAAAAAGCAGAATAACTCATGAGAGAAATAATTCAAGACCTGGTGGAGCAAAAATAATTATACACACCTAACAACTGATATGGAATGATTCCAAGTGTGTGTGTGTGTGTGTGTGTGTGTGTGTGTGTGTGTGTGTGTGTGTTCTGGGAGGTATACTGCTCATACTTTTTTTTTTTTCAAGATTTATTTACTTATTTATTTATGCATACAAGAAATGGAGTACAGGACAGAGGCATAGGGTTGTGGGAGGTGAGAGGATTCACCAGACACAGTGGGGAGCAGAACAGGCAGATGTACTAAAATACACTACTGAGAGGAGCAGTGGGCAGGCCAGGAGAGGTCTGCTACACCAGATGGGTTAACTCCCTGGCTGGGAATTGAATTCATGCTTCATTGGTTGCAGATAACTTCACAGTGCTGTGCTTTAATCCCCTGCACATAACAGCAGGGAGGCCCCATACTGCTCATAATGTTTTAAAGTTTTATTTCCCCTGTATATAATAAAACTTTGTTTTATTCTGACATGATCTATAACCTGGAACAATCTAACACACTCTGCATTTATAAGCAGACATTTTTAAAGTAATATCTTACTCTCACTGATCTAGTTCTTTATGTATTTGCGCAAGTTCAGTAATAACCAGTATTTTTATTTACCAAAATATGTCTGGAAAATTCTAAGACTTTGTCTGGAATGTCATTTTAACACTAGTGCTCATTAAATTAAATGATAAAATAAAAATTAAGTAATTAAAAAATTAAATAATATTAAGGAATTAATGTTCATCTTGTAGAGCCCTTATAAAACATTTTTGGAAAAGTAGCTTGAAATCTATCTTACAGGTCCATCAATATAAAAAGATAAGAAGATGACTTTCTGGAAAGTTACATTTGGCTATTTTGAGATTTATATAATAAAGAAATTCACATATCAAATAAATCTGTGGAGAGTTTCTTGAGTTTTAAGTTCCAATCTTAAGCAGCAAACACTAGAGACTTCTAAAAGTGTAGTATGATATTAGTGTGATATTCCTTGCAAAATCTTCTAACAAAAACAAACTTAAAAAGGTTTATATAGTAAACTGAAACTCTGTGGTATCCATGAAAATAATCAGGCAAAATCTAATTTAGCTAACCGTTCCTTAAGACTATATTTGAACAACTAGCACAACATCTGTGCTTCAAGTAAACACAGTTCATCATTTATCCTGCACTTCTCAGGCAGTTTTTCTGACTCCAAAGGAACTAATTTCCAAATTTATAAGTTACAGATATCAGATAGCAATAACAATATCAATAATGATAATCAAGCAAATTTGGTCTTGTCAGTTGGAGGCTGAAATTACTTCCTTCAAAGCCAGTTAACTGTGAGCTCCCATGCATACATGCACACTTAAATTTTTAAGTAAAAATGTATTGCACTCCAAAATTGCACACTGGCTTTATCCGATATAATCTGAAATAGTGGGTGATCTTTGTCAGATGGCATAGTTTTCTTTGAAAATATTTTAAGTAAACTGTGTACATAAAGAAGTAAAGAGTTTTCATGAACTTAAACTGAAACCCTAGGAATCAGGTTTTATATGTGATGGCTTAAATGCCTGTAATCAGACTAATTGGCAGTACAAAGGCCTGAAATGAGTTTAAAAGCACTACTATATATGTTTAACAATCAGTGAAGCAGTCTTTTATTATTCACACTCATATCTTTCAATTTTATCACATTATTGGTCCAAATAGGGGACAGGACTGGAAAGTAGAAAAATGGGAAAAATGGAAAAAATACATAAATAATTTTACTGCTTCAAAGGAGTAAATAAGCCAAGAACAATAAAGTAAGTACAGATATAATAAATTAGCTTGATACACAGATCCAGGAGTAAAACCATCAAGTAAGGCATCTTTTGCTTAAAGAAATCAGTTTATATAGAAATTGACAAGCTTAAAAATAGAGAAGCCATATGTAAAAATGTAGCTCAATATAAGCAAAAAATCAGTGGACAATTTTCTCAAATAGAGAAATAACCGAATCCATAAAAGTGTTTCTAGCAAGAATCAATATAGACTTTTTTTCTGATCTACCAGATTATGAATGTAACTATGCAGAACAAAGTAAAAAGTTAAAGTGAAAGTATGACAACCTATGTGGCAGAAAAATGACTGAGCAAAATAAAAGGTCACATTTAGATAAATATCTGAATGCATCTTATCTGAATTATATTACAGCAAAAGAAAAAGGGGATCTAATGCAGAACAATTTTTCTTAACAATTTTTTAAATTGTGCTTATAGTACAAATACATATAATTACAATTTCCAAAGTTATTTTCAAATTACATTACATATGTTTACAACTGAAGTCTATGAACATATGTTCGCTGACTTTTCTAGAAACTCTTGGGGAATTTGTTACTCATCAATTGCTTCTAGACTGGTCAGGAATAGGAAAACTAAAAGTGATAATTAAAAAAAAAAAAATCTTCCCAGGAAACACCACACTTCCAAATAACCCATGAGTCAAAGTAGAGCTCTCAAGGGAAATTAAAAATATTTTGAACAAATGACAAAATAAATATAATATGAAAATTTGTGGTGCACAATAGAAGACATTCTTAATGTACATTTACATATTGAAATGTGTGTATTAGAAAATAATCTATGCTTCTAGTCTAGGAAATTAGAAAAAAGAAAAGCAAGTTAAATACTAAATGAGCAGGATAAAACAAATAACAAAATTTAGAATCCAAATCCATGAAGTTGCAAACAGAAAAAATCAAAAGAGGAAAATCAACAAAACCAAAATCTGACCCTGAAAAAAGTGAATAAAATAAGCCTCTAGGAACACTAAGTAAGAAAATAAAGTCAAGTATAAAATAAAAAAGGGGCACCACTACAGATCCAATGGATATTAAAAACTAACAGGTCAGATGTTGTTCTACCTCCCAGTCATATGAAGTTCACTTTCCTGCTTGTGTTACTTTCACCAGTTTCTGGATGATATGTGGTGATGAATAAGCAGTAGTTCTAATCCCAAGTCCTAAATTTTGGAATTATTGTTTCCTTAGCACTAATGACCTATGAGGCCTTAACAGTAATAACTGGAAGTTAAAGTACCATTGTAGTGCTTATCATTGACACCATAAAACTATATCTTTATGAGTTTCTCTTTCTTACAAATTAAGCTGAGGATTCCACACAAATGGAAGAGAGAAAAATAGAGAATATCTCAGTATGTCATGTTCTTTCCATATTGAGTCATAGACTCAATGCAATTCAGATAAAAATCCCAGCAAGGTATTTTGTAGCCATTAACTAAGTAAGTTTGTAAAGGACAGACAAACGACCCAGAATAAACAACCTGATGTTGATGGGGAACAAAGTTAAAAAACAAATTAACCAATATTTTTAGAAATAAATATTAAACATATATCTATTGTTTATGTATAGTAATAAATACAATGTGGTAAAGATAAAAGAAAAATAGATCAATGTAACAGACTAAACATCTTGGAAACAGACACATAACTATACTTAACTGATCTTTGACAAAAGAGCAAAGAGTGTTTTCAACAAATGGTGGTGGAACACCACCATTATTTTCCTTCTATTAGACTGGTGAAGTTCACACACAAAACCAAAAGGCTTAAATACATACATCTAAGTTTTACAATAATCAAGTCAAAATTGATCAAAGAGCAAAAAACAAAATGCAAAACTCTAAGACTCCTAGAAGATAACTTAGGACAAAAACTTGGGAAACCTTGCATATGGCAATAATATTCATATATACTATCAAAATCAAAATACACTAAAGAAATAACTAATAATCTGAGTGTAACTAAAATTCACAGCATCTGTTCTGTGAAAAACAATGTCAGGAGAAAGAGAAGATAAATCAGAGTGGAAGAAAATATCTGCAAAAGGCATAAATCTGATACAGGGGTCTTATCAAAAATCCAAAGAACTCCTAAAACCCATCGAGAAGAAACACCTAATTCAAGAATGAGGAAGAAGAACTGACCACTTTACAAATTAAAGTATACATATGGCAAGGAAGTATATGAAAAGATGTTCAATATCTTATATCATTAAGAAATTGCATTTTGAAATAATAGATAGTACTACATATATACTATAATGACAAAAGTCCAAAAGAATGACACTATCAAATGCCATTAAGGATAAAAAGCAACAGGGAATTTCATTTATTGCTGATGAAATGCAAACTAGTATGGACACTATGGAAGACAGTCTGGCAGTTTTGTACAAAACAAAACATACTCTTTGTCATAGATACCTGATATTTGTGCAAATAAAGTGAGACTTTATGTCTACACAAAACCTGTGTACTGATATTAATAACCACTTTACTCATAACTCCCCAAATTCAGAAGCAACCAAGTGGATATATTAGTAACTGTGGTATAGACATACAATGGAATATTATTCAGCACTAGAAATATATAAAGTATTAAATCATAAGAAGACATGGAGGAATCTTAAACACATCATAAAAAATGAATTAAATATCAAGTAGCAAAAAGACATGAAGGAATCTCAAATGCATCACAAAATAACAGAAGCCAATTTAAAAATGCTATGAATTGTATGATTTCAACCATATGACCTTCTAAAAATACACAACTATGAATACAGGGAAAAAAGATTAGGAGCTGTGAAAGTATGGGGGAAGTGAGGGTTGAATGGATACAGTTCAAAATAGTTTTCATGAACAATAAGTTAGAGTTGCTACAGTTACTTTTATAGTTTTTTAAAAAATATATTTTAAATAAATTTTATGTGAACCAACTTTCTTGGCTCCTCCAGATGTGAAACTGAGAAGCTAATTTCCTACAGGTTTTCTGTATAATACTATTATAAGAAAATAAGTAGGTGACAGCTAAAATCCTGTAATAGCCTAGAAATTAAGTGCAGTATAAGATAGGTCCCTTCAAAATGTGTTTTCTTTAGGCAGTGACATTAGTTTTAAAGAAATATGTAGCACCGTGGGCTTTGGTGAGTTCCGCGTGGGTATCTGTATTTTTTACCTAAAGACTTAGAGTCTCCCTATTTTGTTTTGGACCTTTCCAGCTGTGTGTGTATTATATATACATACATATATTATAAGCTTATATATACAGCCATTTATTGGTCAGGGTAAGATTTTATGAGACAAGATGAACAAATTAAATATCAGGAGTATATTAGGAATCAAGTTTCTATGCCTTGCTGTATTTTCAACGGTTCCTCAAAATCAAAGGCCACTAAACACAACAAATGTAGATAGAAAATGGTGCAATCATCTTGCTTTACAACTCCACTACAAATCTGCTACTATTACTGTTTTTAAGTCCTAATAGACAGTGGTCACCTTTGGCAACATTTCTACTTCAGAATGGCTACAGTTTGGATTTGGCAACATTTCTACTTCAGAATGGCTACAGTTTGGATTTATTACAAGGGAGTTGTCAAAGAAGTCTGATAGGTTGTTTTGGGTTTTTTTTTTTGTTTGTTTGTTTTTTTCATCCTGCAAATGAGTTACAAAATATTTCAGCCTAGAAATTAAGTGCAGTAAAAGCTAGGTCCCTTTAACATGACTGTTAGTGAAACTAATTACTACAGGAAAATTGGAGATCATTCATTAGCGTACTAAGCAAATTAAGGTTTATTAACAGTGATTTATAAAGCCAAACATTGGGCAACTGTGCTGGTCTTTTCAAAAATAGGAGGACAGTACTTGACAGTTTATTAACTGAGCTATGTCTAAACAACTTGTCAGCAGGGTGCTTTTGTTAAAATGCCATTGTATTTTAAATGGATAAACATTTTTACTCAAGTAAAATGCATTTTAAATGTTTGGCTTCTGAAGTCAAGTACTGAGAGATAAGTGAAGTGTCTCAAACTATCTAAGCCTCCAATAACTCTTGTTTACTGCGAGAGCTGACTATAGGAAAATGTGACACTTGGAGTTAAAATAGCAGTTTTCCTCTTTAACAAGCCCCAGTTGTGCTTTTTAACCTCTTTTCAAATGATACTCTTGGTGTTTCACCAAGCTGTAAGTTTCTTATGCAATGGATTGGGAGGCATCTAATTTACAATTTCAGGGAAAGAATATTTTGTAAAAACAGTTAAGTCAAGAAAGCAGTCTTTGATATTAAAGATTGCGATTGATGGGTCATAAAATTCCAGGCCAGGTAAATCTATCAAAATAAAGATGGTTAAACACACACACACAAATAGTGTGGGTCACAGTGGGTTTTTACACTACCCATGGCTCATTTAATATATCTCACACCTTCATATACCAAGTTCTGTAATTTGGAAATTACCAACAAAGATTAGACCAGATGCCTTAAAACCAGTGTCAGTAAAAAATTATTTCTTCTATGAATTTAACAACTTCAGGTCTTACATCCAACACACACACACACACACACAATATACATAATACATACATACCATAATAGTTTCATTCTTCTGTAGGTGTCTGTTCATTCATCTAAAACAGTTATTGAAAAGACTTCTGCTACTCTAATATAAGTACTTAGACTCTGTGTCATAATTAGCTTTTCAGGTTTGTGTGGCTTTATCTCTAGGTTCTCAACTCTGTCCCACTGATCTGTGTGTCTGCTTTTATTCCAATATCTACCTATTTTACTTACTACTGCCCTATAGTATATAGTTTGAAATGGGAAGCACAGGGTCTTCATTTTATCCCTTCTTCTCAGGATTGTTTCGATATTCAGGGTCATTCATAATGTTAAGTAAGTTTCATGAGTTTTTGTTCTATTTCTGTGAACAATGCAAAATAATTATATTTTGATGGGTATTGCACTGAATATTGTTTTTGGTAATAAGCCAGTTTAAAGAAGTTAATTTTTGTAGTCCACATACATGGAATATTTTTCTATCTTTCTGTGATCTTTTATTTCTGCAACAATGTCTTACAGTTACCACTGTACAGACTTTTAAAGTTGTACACAGTTAAATTTCCAATTACCTAACTGACTGTCAAGCTCATTGTCTTCCTAAAATCAAATCACTCCTTCCTAGTATACCTATTTCAAGAAAAAGATGTATTGCAGTCACTGATTCTTAGTTTAACATCATACTCATTTTTAACATTCAATTCACTAAGTCAAGTGTGAACTCACCTATAAAACCATTCCCTTCTCACTCACCCAATTCTCTCCAGATTCTGTTTCACAATCTTTATAGTGAACCAACTTAAGTCTGCTCTCCTTCCACCCGCCACAAACATGATATAGTCAAATCAATCCTATGCAAATATTTCTCATTGTTCTTATGTTGCTCCCTTTGTGTCAAACTTTGTTCCACCGCTCCTTATTTGTTGAAAATTGAAATACCCATTAGTTATAGGCAATTTAGTAAGTCTACTATAATAAAGTGACTCTAATAGATACTTCACTAAGTATCTATTATGCTCTACTTATATTTTTCTAGGCACGATCAGTTTGCCCTGCAACTATTCAGCTGTGCACCATGGACTTGAAGGCTAACTTTACGTCTTATTTATTTTTAAAAATTAGGAATAGATATTAACTATACACTTGACAATTAAAATAAACTGACCTATTCATCTGGTGAGTTGCTTACCAGCTGAATCTTTACCAATGAGTCTAAATGTTCCAATACAACTGGAGATCCCTGATACACTTCATATTTTTATAAATACATGTTAGATAATAATAAAATTTTGTCAATAAATCAATAATGGCCAATGTTCAGCTAATTACTAATAAATATAAGTATTATATATTGAGAGACATATTTAAAATATTTGGCATTAATAATATGAAATATAAGCATTTCAATATTTAATATTTTTAAGGGATTTATTTATTTATGCATACAGAACTGGAGTACAGCCAGAAGTACAGGGACAGTGAGAGGATTCATCAGAGACAGAGTGGGGAGTAGAACATTTCGACTGATGAAGTACAATGCGGAGGGTAGCAGCGGGTGGGTCAGGAGAGGTTTGCTGTGCCATGTGGCTCACCTCTGGGGCACGGATTGAACACATGCTGAAGTGGCTTTTTAGCTTCTTAATGCTGTGCTTTAACCCAGAGTGCCACCAGGGAGGCTCTTAATTATTTTTTAAAAATAAAGGCTTTACAGCTCAAATGCCCAAAAGTAGATGACTGGATTAAAAAGATGTGGTACATATATGTAATGGAATATTACTCAGTAACCAAGAGAAACACATGGGCCCTCCCTGGCGGTGCAGCGGGTTAAAGCACAGCACTGAGAAGCTAAAGTTATTTCCGCATGAGTTCGATCCCCGCCTGCCCCGGAAGGGCAGACCTCTCCTGACCCGCCCACTGCTCCCCTCAGCAGTGTACTTCATTGATCTGCCTGTTCTGCTCCCCACTCTGTCTCTGGTGAAGCCTCTCACTGCCTGTGAACCTCTGGCCTGTACCCCAGTTCTATATGCACAAATAAATAAATCTTAAAAAAAAAAAAAGAAAGAAACACATGTCTTTTGCAGCAACTTGGATGGAGCTGGAAAAGATCACGCTTAGTGAGATAAGCTAGAAAGAGAAAGAAAAATACCGGATGGTTTCACTCATAGCAGGAGTATAATGGACCAGGCGAGAAAATAATAATAATGAACAGCCATATACCAGAGACATTTTGTGGGGGTGGGGAGGGAAGGGAGGGAAATGCATGGGACTATGGTGATGGCACATGGGTGTCTCAGTGAATGCACATGGGTGTCTCGGTGATGGGAAATCCATGGGGATTACAACTGAGATAAAAAAAAATGTACAAAATGATGTAAAAATAAAAATTAAACAAACAAACACATAAATAAATAGATAAATAAAAAATAAAATTACAGGCTGGAAAATTGAAAGGGAACAAATAAAAAATAATAATAAAGGCTTTAAATATAAAATTCCCTCCTAATATCAGCAGCAATTACTGCCAGGTAGGTAGGTTGGTAGGTAGGATAAAAAACTTTCTTCTGCTTTGCATGCATCTCTATTCAAGGACAGATGGATGCATCTACAACTCTAAACTTGACACCCAAAGAAATTTCATAAGTAATGGTAGGCTGTTCTCTTTAGAGTTGAAATCTGGGCTCTCCCTGGTGGCACATGGGGTAAAGCAGCACATTATGAAGCTCTCAGAAGTCACTGAAGCACAAGTTCAATCCCCAGCCAGGGAGCTGACCCACATGGCATGGCAGACTTCTTCTGACCCACCCGCTGCTCTCTTCAGCAGTGTACTTTGTCAATCTGTTATGCTCCTCACTCTGTCTCTGGTGAACCCTCTCACCTACCACACTTCTGGCGTGTACCCCAGTTCTGTAAGCATAAATAAATAAATCCTTAAAAAAGAAGAATTGAAATCATCTTATTTGAATACAAAGTGTCAACAATATTTAAAAGCATTATGAAGGAGGGGGAAGAAAACAGTCACAGCTTTTCACAACTATAACCTATAGTCCAGAACAATGTTAGCAAAGGTACTTAATAATTACTGAGGGCAAAAAGTGAAAAGTATCTGTTTAATGATGCATTTAGTCTATTAAATAAACAATTATGCTTAAAGGATGTATCTTTCTAGGTGAAGCTCATTCTACCCTTGCCTAACAATAAAATCCACTCTGATTTAAAAAGAATCAAAGTAATTATAGATAATAAGAAAAGTAAGAACACTTATATCAAATACCATAGGTCAGCACTGAATGTTATGCAAATTACATCAAAGAAAATCAGGAATATTTGAATGATGTATAGTCAAACTTAGAACAGGGCAAACAGTTTAATTCTTTTATGACTTTATAACTCTGCATACAAAGCCACAGGTCAATGATTTTTTACCTGCTGCCTGTTACTGACACTTTCAACACTAATTTTTAAGTAATTCCTTGCACAAATAAAGCAGTAATTATGTAAACCCTAAGTTAGAATATGTGCCACTTACAAAATTCCCTTTTATTATATAGTGAAGTAATTTTAATCACTAGGTAGAAGTGGGTTAGTTTTCTTGATAATCTTAAAGCATATATATTACTAGTTGTGATCCAGTTAAGATGAAAATTATTAGCTCATTATGACAACTGACACTATAGACCTAACTTGCTAATTCAAATCTGAAATAAGGCTGAAGGTTATCTAGAAAAGCTAAAAAAGTGGTATACATCACCAAAATAAAGGCTTCTTTTACACTAAGGATCAAGTGCCTCCTGATAATTAAGTAAGCCCTATCATAGTAGTAGCCCCCAACTACTAGCATATGGTGTCAAAGTGCCTGTGAAGATTGAGTCTAAATTTTTCCACACTAGGACACTGGCAACCATGAAATGAGCTCACTACTCTTCTCGCTCTATTGCTTTCAGTTGAGGTATGCGGTATACCCACTTTTGGTTTCAGAAAATACCATGTAATGCTAACTAATGCAACTTAAATATACTGAACAAGTCTTTCTAAACTTCCCAACCCAACTATAAGATCTATTAGCATTCTCTGCCTCAAATCTGAGCAACAGAATAAACAAATTAGTGGACAAATTAAAGGCCGTAATATGAGGTGAGTCCCTAAAATACATCATTCCATCATCATCAAGATCAGAATGGATCACAGAAAATAAATTCCTTATTTACATTCCTAGATAGAGTAAAGTAAAATACAACTGATCAAACACACAGTTCTAGGTGCCTGAGAAAGCTGTTAGAAAAATGTAATAATAGACTATCCTGCAGATATAAATTATAAAATTTATTGCTCTATCACTGCTTTTTGGTGTTAATTCTCTAATAACACAATAACTCATGGGCACTTAAGGAGTTCAGATTTAGTCTATGACATAATATATGGGAATAACAAAGCAACATTTCTTATTTATTATTATTGTATGTGTTCTAGCTGCATCAAATATCTTTAAATTGCATACAGGACCAGATCAAAACAGACTCAAAGACATAAAATAACCTGCCCAAGGCCAAACAACTAGATTTCACATCTCTAAACTCTTTATTAGTCTCTAAGTTCCTAATTGTTCTCTATGCAAAAGCATGTATAAGAGAATATAGCCAAAAATATTTAAACTGAAAAGAAATTGTGTTTACTGCATTGATGTTAAAAAAAAAAAAAGGAAAATCCTACACACTCCAACAAGTTTTAGTAGTCTTGCCAAAAAAAAAAAAAAAATCAAATAGATTCCAACTAGTCTATACTTCCATTTATATTTAGAATCTGAGCTGGGCATGAGTATGTAATGAATATATATGTATGTGTCTCACTGTGTGCACAACACCCACATTATTCAAAAGCTCCCAAAATGTGGAAAGTTTGTTCCAATCTTTCTCTATTTTGTCTACTTTAAAATTTCTTTGCAATATGCTTATGTAAATACTGATTTAAGCTGCTGTTCTCATTTCTCAAAATTGTAGCTTATAAATGGATTGGAAAAGTGACAGACCTAAGCAGACATCTTTGGAACACAAAACCATAGAGATGTAAACAAATACAACTGAATCAAAAAACAAAGGCTTCTTCTTTGGCCCTTTAGCTGGCCACTACCAATATATGAAAAGAACTTAAAAAAAGACTAATATATATTGGCTGAAGACAACTGGTGTGTGTGTGAGGGTGTGTGTGTGTGTGCCCGCGCACATATATGCACATGGGCATGTCTAGTTTACTAGCATATACAATGATTGGCACATTACTCTAGTTCTCTAAAAAGTCTGTAAAAAATGTAAATCAATGAAGATTCTTAAGTTAAAGTTGGCACATAAAAAAGTATTCAGAAAAGCATTTCAAAGTTGTTAGACACAATAGGTAAGTGCCTTCAGTTTTTTTTTTATACTAGGATTCACATTATGTGTTAAGTGCATAGATAGCTCATTTACTCAGCAGCAAATTGTTTTTCATCTACATTTCAAAAACATGATGAAAGCATTAAAAATAGAGTCAAATATCACCATTCTACTTACCTGATGCTGAACCTCCATTTAAGTAAAGACGTAACAAGAAAGGGCAATTTGACAATAGATTATAAAGCACAATGTAAAGAATATGTTGGCATGAAACTATTGTTAGTTATTGTTATACTATTTTCACATTAATTGTGAAACTCACCACTGTTGAAATTAGTACCTGGACTATTTTAATATTACATTTGATATTGTTGAAGTGAAAACTGATATAGAAGATACCTTTTAATGAAGACTTGGTAATAATATTGATGGGTTTTGTTTTTGTTTGTTTTATATTAATTTTTACATAGAAGAACTTGGATATAGGCCAAAGGTACAGGGAATGACAGGATTCACCAGAAACTGAGTGGGGAGCAGAATAGCCAGATCTACAAACACTGGGAAGGGGAGCAATGGGTGAGATAGGAGAGGTCTGCTCTGCCACATGTGGATTAGCTCCCTGGCCAGGCTATCATGATTTAACAGCTCTGAGTCTTAACCGCTAGGCCACCAAGAAGGCCCAAAATCAATGGATTGTGTACTTTAGTATTATAATAATCATATTATTGGAAACATTCTAAGCAGAACATTTTTGCCATAGCCGAGAACTAAATATACATCTGGTATGGATCTTTTTTATTTAACCTATACTACAGATTGGTTTAATATAAACAAATTAATACTAAGAACAATTTTAACAAAATAAGAAAAATGTTTATACTCATCCAAAATTCTTTAATTAAAAAAATTATCTTAGTATCTTAGGTTCATAATTATGACTTTTTTAAGATTTATTTATTTATTCATATAGAGCTGGGGTACAGGCCAGAGTGCAGGGGTGGCTCTCTGCTGAGAGGCTTCACCAGAGACAGAGTGGGGAGCAGAACAGGCAGATAGATGAAGTACACTGCTGAGGGGTGCAAGAGAGCTCTGCCACACCATGTGGTCACCTCCGGGGCAGGTGGGGATCAAACTCATGCTGAAGTGGCTTTAACTTCTTAGTGTTGTGCTTTAACCCCTGCACCACCAGAGAGGGCCCAATTATGACTTGTTATTCTTAATGCATTATTAGAGAATAAAAACCATTTCTAGAGTTAGAGAGAAAACTTTTTTGGTAAAAAGCACAATAATGTCTTCAATTTTTCTACAGATAATTTCTGCTTTCAGGGTGAGCATGCTGACCAAAAAAAAAACAAAAACAAAAACAAAAACCTTGAACGTTCAGTTTAGAGGTGATCAAGGGTTAAGTTAGTGATTTTGGCCTTGTTCTGGAGAAAAAAAAGCAAGAGGGAGAATTTAGCTTTTGGATACAGAATAGATATTGGCAGTCTCCAGATTTTTCTTCCAGCATCTCAACCCACATCCAGCCTGGTGTGAAGAGATGGCAGATGGGCCTACTTCTGTTATTTCAACTGCTGAAGCAAGCTACTTCTTGTTTCTGTAAGCATTAATATTCAACCACAATAAGCAAGGATACGTATGCTTAACTGTATTAAGCATGTATCAAAAATCTTTCTTATTTTCTTCACATATCTTAAGTTAAGATAAAAAAATAGTCATCTGGAAAAATGCCAATTTTGCCAAGCTTAGAAAAGACTTATTCACCAAAATGATGCAAGTTTTCATATACTTAATGTAACTGTTTAGAGGGCAGATGAAAACTAGAATGGTTAGCATTTTGGAGGAAATTTAAACAAAACTAAACTGTATTTCCCACTTTTTTGGTTATTTTATTATGTTCTCAGAAAATGGTGGATAGACATTAGATTATTAGTGTCAATCACTCAGAATACAAGTCAGGTTATTTTGGAATCACAAAGCTTCTACACTGGCATGTAGAAACTCTTTGCAACTCTTTGATTTATATATTGAAAATAGTATTAAATACAAAATACAAAAGGATAACATCAAAACTGAAAGAAATAAAATGACAATTTCTCTGTAACTAAGAAATATGTTGATAAACCCAGAGGCATGTGACCTCACCATATTTCCCAAAGGACAGATTAATAAAATAACACACATATATTTGCTAAAATTAAAAATGTAATGATTGTTGAAAGAAATTCTAAAGGCCACTCAGACTGTGAGTAAAAGTATCTATTGAAAAGCATTTCTCCGGCGTTCCCTGGGGGCGCAGCAGGTTAAAGTACAGCACTAAGAAGCTAAAGCCACTTCAGCATGAGTTCAGCCCCCGCCTGCACTGGAGGTGACCACATGGCGTGGCAGAACTCTCCTAACCCACCCGCTGCTCCCCTCAGCAGTGTACTTCGTCTCCACCCGCTGCTCCCCTCAGCAGTATACTTCATCGATCTGCCTGTTCTGCTCCCCACTCTGTTTCTGGTGAATCTTCTCGCTTCCCCTGAGCCTCTGGCCTATAGACCCCAGATCTGTATGCACAAATAAATAAATCTATAAAAAATTTATTTGTGCATACAGAACTGGGGTACAGACCAGAGGTGCAGGGATGGTGAGAGAATTCACGAGAGACAGAGTGGGGAGCAGAACAGGCAGGTCACTGCTGAGGGGAGCAGCGGGCGGGTCAGGAGAGGTCTGCTGCGCCATGTGGTCACCTCCAGGGCAGGCGGGAACCAAACTCATGCTGAAGTGGCTTTAGCTTCTTAGTGCTGTGCTTTTAACCCGCTGCGCCACCGGGGGGGGGGGGGGGACACACACAAATAAATAAATCTTAAAAAAAAAATTTTCTCATAAAAATCAATTGATTAATTGGCCATTGACTATATATTTGAGGATGTTTTTCAAAAGATCCTAAGGATGAGTAAACACTTAAATTCACAACCTGAATTCCACCCTCCACATAACACTTCTCACTTAAAAAAAAAAAGTAGGAAATGTGGCATGGGCCAATCTGGCTTCCTTGTGTTGTGTCTCTTCACATTTCTGGGTAAGAAGGAGTCTCCTGTGTGTTGAGAACCAGACATATATCTCAGACCAACACTGTGATCCCAAGGGCCTGGAAAATTATGTATTTTTAAAATAAACAATTTTTAGTAAAAAAAGCATGGATATCAGTGTGCTCTTTAGGACAGAGGGGATTTCTTAGATGTTTTTTTCCCCACATCGTAATGAGCATACATTACAGAAATAAATCAATGCCAATGCAAGGCACATAAGAAAGTTGAGATAAACTTACGAAGTAGCCTGTTCCCAAGCTGGAAGGAGCTGAACTCTGCAATAAAGCATAAAGACAAAGTGGAAAATCAGCAATGGTTTTTAACACGTTCCAATCCACACAGCTCATTACCAGCCCTTTGCAAGCTTTTCATCACTACATCACATCACCAGAGTATGCTGCCCCTTGTCATCTGCTACTGATACAAACACCATGTTGCTTAATTTTTCCCTTTACATCTCTCAACAACTCAGAGATGCTAACGTGCTATTTACTGAATTCCAAGCTTCTGCAGTGGACGTAATTGCCAATTTATTTGACAGGCAGCTGGGTAATGAATTAATGATGGCATTTCGCCCTGCACTGAGACTAAACAGACACGCATCAGCCTGCCTCCCTGACTCGCTGACATTCAATGCCCTGGTCTCAAGCTAGTCAGTTTTGTAGCCGCAAAGGGACAGGAAGAAGAAAATGCCCAGACTGACTTGAAAATAAAAGGCCCAGTGGGTTTAGATGACTTTTCCAGTGTATGACCTACTTGCCAGTTTATTCCCTAAAGGCACCAGTTAGTACACACAAGGCACTTTTCAAAAATGAGACATTTTGTAAACATAATTAGTAGACTAAAATGCAAAGAATGTGTGGGCAAAGGGAAGCAGTGGAAAGCACCAGTTTTTTCTGAAGGTTTTAGTCACAAGAATGATCAGTTTAGGCTTCCATAGTTCTGACACAAGGGAACTAAAACAGAGTAATTCTGGAAGGTCTGTAAGGCATCTCTTCTTTGGGGAAAGTGGCCAAAAAGTTAGTTTTGTGTTTTAAACTTATCTGTGAAATATTCTTACTGCGTGTGTGTTTCTTTACTTCCTTATAGTACTTCTTTAAACATTGTTCAATATTTAGTTTTCTCTTTGTGACTAAGAGAAGTCCCAAATAAGCACTAACCCAAAAAATACTAATGCTGAGTCTATCTCCAGTTATTAGCTAAGCTTCTTTGCACCAGCAATGCCTTTTGCCCACAGGTTTGGATCTCATGTTACATCTCCCTTGGAATGGCCTGACATCTACTACTCTTCTCATTAACTATGCTGTTTTGAAGTGCCAACTACAGGTAGCAGGTTTGTCTAGACTATTCAACAGGACTTTCCTAGAGGTTAGCATAATGCTTGTATGAGGGATACAATTAATAAATATCAGTTCAGTTTAATGTGTAAATGTATGAATGGATAGATAGTATAGGAGAAAAAAAGGCTTAGGTTTAGAATCGCCAAAAGAACAGTAGATGTTGATTCTTCTTGATTTTAGAGGGAATATAGTGCTATAGGTACAAACAGCATACACATCAAGTAAGGATAGTATGCTCAGGGCATTCCTAAAGGCAACTCCCCAAGCAACACTTTCTTCATCTCAGTGTCGCAGCAGATTGCCTGGGGGAATAAAGGACAGATGCTAAAGGTATGGCCTTGCACAATGGACTATGTTTTAAAAAAACCCTTCTGCATTCCTGATCCCATAAATGGTATGTAAGGAGAACCACAGTAGTCATGGAGACAGTTTCTCATAGCACTGATTAGCCATGTGATGGCATCACCTGTTTTCAGCACCACAGCTCCCCATGAAGCAGGGAAAAGCAAAAGCCAAGTTAGGTCTCCACCAGTCTGGAGTCATGTCCCTGGGAGGTAAACTCATTTTAGGTTGAATTACTCAGAGATAATATAGGATTTGTTTATTTCATTTTCCCCCCATTCTACAAATGTATTTTCTCCCAGAAGCAGAAGTACCCCTCCAAATTCACCTCCCCACCCCCACATACATATCATCTCATTGTATACCAAAGAAAATTACATCCTTCAGGTCTTGGAATGCTCTGTTATACTCATTTTGCATATATATTGTACATTATTCAGGGAGCTAGGTGGAGAAGAGGGCTTTGTTGTGCATATTTGTTCTGGCTATTGTTTATGCAGGTCTGACTGAATGAGGGAACAGTGGGTATCATTTCAATTTCTGATGTCAACATCAAATTACTTATTTAATTTCATGCCTGGCGAAGCATTGTATAGCTACACGCAGAATCATTTCACTTCATTTGTTATGCTGTGTTTTCGTGGCGATTGGCTTGCCTTCCAACTGACAGCTTTAATTACGACATGAATTTGATTGCACTGCTGAGGAATTAACATAATGCAACAAAGCATTTAAGCACCCTGCCTTATAACACCCCTCCCCACACACACATACACAGACACAGACAGACACATGAAGGAACACAGACACTAGATTCTCACATACATTAAAGGTTCACTGGAGCTTTAGCAGTGGCTAGAAAGCATACAGAGCTACAGAGTCAGAGGCCACCCACATTTTCTAACCCATTACACTCATTTTATTGATTTTTTTAATATGAAAAGATTTGTGGTATTAAGTTGTGATTTCTGGACCTGGCAGAGAAAAAAATGTACAAAAATCCTAGTCTACTTTTCCAAATGTCCACAACACTGACATTTCCTCCCCTTTTGTTTCCATTTCCACCATATTTTTCTTGGGTGATTGATTACCATCTCCTTTCAATCATAGTTGAAAATTTGAAAGAATATTATATTACTAAAGTAAAGAAATTTCTCTTCATCCAGTCCTGCAAATCTCAGAATTTGGCTGTGACTTTGCATTCAATGTGACATTAGACCAGGTCACTACTGGGACCTCCACCATCAGAGAGAGGGACCAGAAGTTCTGAGACCAGTGACAGGGCAGGACTTGGGGTTTTGTCGATGGCTCACAGCATACCTCACATTCCTGAGGCATGACTCTCCTAAAGTTGCAGATGAATTTCAGTTATGCATGCTCATCTGAGTCTGCATATAATATAGCTGCAAATATTTGATAGCTTTAACTTTTTTCTAAGTCAGAAATCTCAGGAACATCTCAAACTACTGGCAATAAGAGATTATGCTACAAAAATGGAACACATGTTTAGAAACAGCTTTTTGTTTTAAAGATTTATTTATTTATTCATACAGAACTGGGGTACAGACCAGAAATGCGAGAGTGAGAGGATTCACCAGGAACAGAGTGGGGAGCAGAACAGGTAGATCAATGAAGTATACTGCTGAGGGGAGCAGCGGGCGGGTCAGGAGAGGTCTGCCACGCCATGTGGACTCCTCCGGGGCAGGTGGGGATGGAACTCATGTGGAACTGGTTTAAGCTTCTTTGTAATGTGCTTTAACCTGCTGCGCCACGAGGGAGGGCCAAAACAAGCTTTTTTTTTTTTTTTTAAGATTAACATACAGAACTGGGGTACAGGCCAGAGGTGAGGGGGATGAGAGGCTTCACCGGGAGTGGGGAGCGGAACAGGCAGATGTACTGAAAAACACTGCTGAGAGGAGTAGCGGGTGAGTCAGGAGAAATCTATTATGCCACGTGGCTCACTCTCCCACCGGACCCACCATCCCACCCAGCTGGGGATCGAACTTGTGTTGCAGTGGCTTCGATAGCTTCATAGTGCCATGCTTTTAACCCACTGCGCCACCAAGGAAGGTCCTAGAAACAGCTTTTTTTTTATGGTTTAAAATATGTTACGTAAGTGTTTCACTTACAGATGTGGGTGCACTTGTCTACTGGCCATGTCACCCTGAACACACATCATCACATCTGATCTTGAAAGCTAAACAGGGTCGGGCCTGGTTAGTACTTGAATGGGAGGCAAATATGGGCGCACTTAGGGAGTGGTACTGCTTTCTCATGGTATCAAGAAATAAACGCTCTAGAAAAGAGAAAGGCAATAAGCCATAAAGTTCTAGAAGAGCACACAAGTGGGAATGCCTTGCCTACTCAGTTGATGAAATCAAGTTGATTTTGACTTTAATTTCTAATGACAGAAAGTGTCATCAATTTAAGTTGTTTGGAAAAAGAAGGAAAACTGTTCAAACCAAGCAGCCCAGGTGGCCATAGACCCTAAAGGGCTTGAAAAATTAAAAGAAAGTGTTAAACAACAACAAAATGCATAAACAGAAGCATTCTTAGACTCAAAAGCTTAAAAAACACCATGACACATGTTTAGGCAAACACTTCCACTGAATAATAAAAACTGCTTCATTCTTATTTCTTCAAGTCATTCAGTTGCCAAATGATTCACACTTTTAATGTCCTAGGTAGAAATGAGAGGTATAGCAAGCTAAGAAAATAGAAGAGGATAAAATGTTTAGCAGTTTGCATGAGAAGACAGGGCATGAGAAAATGCCAGCCAGCTGGTTATGTGACATGTGGTTTCCAGGCTCATTATAAGCCATCTCTTGTTTAACATAGTCTTTTTATTCTGTTGCTTTTTTTGCAGATATGACCACTGCTCCAGCAATCTCTGCAAATTACCTACCTTGGTCTCATTATGTTGCAAAGGAGAACTTTCTTACAAACACACTCTGCCTCAATCTCCAAGCCACCATGGGCTGCAGGAATAGTAATGGGATGCACAGTTGAAAGACATTTTCCAGGAGGGAGACTGTTGCTGCTGACATTCATGTTTGCAATTGGATACTCATTAAATGTTCCATTCTACTCTTTCTCATTGCCCCCCACCTGACTTTCTTTCCATCTCTGTCACTAAGCTATCATTGAAGCTACTCATTAAACTCATGAAGTTAACATTTGTTTTAAAAGCTCACCTTACAACAAGGGATTTCAAAATTGATTATCTATCTAAAACGCATGTGCTCCATCCATTAGCGATGTACACAGAGAGTTCACAGACACTATTGCAGCTCTCCAGGATGGCATGGATGGGTACTCTGCCCCTAGATAAGGATGCATGCTCTGACTCAAGGGTTAATTCAAATGAAATATTTAATTTTTTTGCAAATCATCAACTGTGTCTGAAATCTCTGCCTAATTACCTCCAAGTTATGCTTTTCCCATGTGGGAGTAAAAACAGAAGAACCACCTATGTATCTCATAACCAAAGCAAGGTTCTTATGAAGGTTACAAAACAAGCACACTTACAGATTTTCTGTAATTAAAAAGCAATAAATAAAAGCTTATAAATAAAAGCAATAAATAAAACCTAAATCTTAAATCCTCAGAAATGTGCCTTAAATATAAGATTACTAATAGCTGACAAACAGACATAAAACATACATACATAATGGGAAATGAGCCTGTAATTACAAAGGTGATGTCAAACAAAAATGGGAGCAGCAACTTGAAAAAAAAATCAGGTACAAAGTCACTTCTAAGCACAATTTGTCAATCCTCTGATGTAATAAACATTAAATTGTCATCATCATCATCATCATCTATATTCAACAGTCTTGTGGCTTAACTTCGTCTATACTTCTTTATGTGAAAGGCAAAGTGCATGTTTACAGAAAAATTGGTAACAAATTTCTTTCAACATTTTCCACTGGCTTTTAAAATAATAGTCTATAGCAGTGGACTGAATGTCATCCCCTAAAATTCATGTCTACCTGGAAAATCAGAATGTTATTGTAAGAGGTAATTTTATGTATCAACTTGACTGGGCCACTAGGTACCCAGGTATTTGGCCAAACATTATTTTGGGTATCACATGCAAGGGTATTTTTGAATGAGTTTGACATTTAAATCAACAGTAAGTAAAGCATATTGCCCTCTCTAACATTGGCAGGCCTCACTCAGTAGCCTGTTGACTTTCTAGCCTCAAAAATTAGGAAACAATAAATTTCTACAGATTACACCCTACAGTTTGTGATCATTCATCACAGCAGCCCAAGAAACGAATTCAGTATCTCCTCACACAGTGGACTATATACTGTATGAAAATGTGGCTGGGCCTCTGTTCTCATTCATACTCTAACCACTCTGACTTCTTTCCCTCTAGCATGCCATGGTTGCTCTCTCAACTCAGCACCTTGAATTTGTTGTTTCTGTTGCATACAAGTCTTCCCACAGTACTTAAACGGTCTCCTACAGAGGGGTCCTACAAAAAGAGGCATTTCCTGGCCCTCCCTGGTGGCGCAGCGGTTTAAAGCACAGCACTGAGAATCTAAAGCTGCTTTCGCATGAGTTCAACTCCCGCCTGCCCCGGAGGTGACCACATGGTGTGGCAGACCTCTCCTGGCCCACCCGCTGCTCACCTCAGCAGTGTACTTCGTTGATCTGCCTGTTCTGTTCCCCACTCTGTCTCTGGTGAAGCCTCTCACCCTCCGCATCTCTGGCCTGTACCCCAGTTCTGTATGTATAAATAAATAAATCTTTATAAAAAAAAAAAGAGGCATTTCCTGTCATCTAGTTAATAGAGCAACACATACTCCTTTACCATTCATGATTGTTTTGCTAAGTCATAAAATGCATTATATCATAATTAAGTTTACTGTTGGTTTATGGGTTTGTTGTTTATCACCCTCAATAAAGTTAAACATTGTGAGGGCATCTTGTTCACAACCTCAAGTCTCCACAAATGTACCTGACATTAAACATTTCTGAATTATCAGAGCACTGACAAATCCAGAGAAATACATATATATAAGATGCAGGAATGGAAAAAGACATAAACTGGTCTAGAAAATGAAAATCTGGCACACAAATAGAGAAGGAAAAGAAGAAACAGAATACAAAGAGTTCATCATAGTTCTGGATTGGGCTTTATTCTTAAATACAGGGAAACTAATTAATAATGTGGTCCATGTCTGTCACTATCTTAAAGGTAGTTAATGAACCCTAGGACAGAGTAAACACTCAGTGAAAGTTTAAAGGCAGAAAGGAGAGGAAGATAGTTATGACAGAAACCTGTATGGATTATGTCATGGCTTAATAAATCCTGAGTAAATTCAGATCAATAAGGTTAAATTCAGAGCAGGAAAAGGGATATCACAAAAACAAGAAAAAGAAAAAGAAAAAGAAACCCCCTCAGCTTTAATCATGGTAAAGAGACTAAGTAGCTATAGAACAATATGAGAACTACACCTCACAATAGTTACAGATACACTCTTTTTCACTTTTTCAGAAACTGGAGGCAACTTCACATTTAAGGAAAGCATTTAAGGTGTTTAGTCCACTAAATAGTAGGAAGAGTTTGTTAAAGGAAGTGACACTGGGATAAAAAGAAGAGAAAGTAAAAAGTAAAAATAAAAAAGAAGAAAAAAAGGTGAGCAAATTTAAAGTGCATATTATTTAAAAAACACATATGGTTCAAAGGAGCTAAATGTAATGTTCAAAGGGCAGTAGAGAGAAGTTATGAAGAGGAAGCTGGATCCTTCCTTGAGGAAGGCATTCTGAATAACCCTCAGGAATGGGGGCTTTCTCCAAAAGATCTCAACTAATGTGGTTTACTTGTGAGCTATGACACTTGAGAAACAAACAACTCAGGAGCTACTGTAGAACATAGTAAAAAAAAAAAAAGAGAGAGAGAAAGCAGAGATAAGCAGATGAAATTGAGAGGCCACACACACACATCTGTATCAGAAATGTGAGGGAATGGGAAGCAAAGGTGAAGATAATTGTTCCCACAGACCTCTTCAGAAAGAAAGGCAGATGGAGGAGAATGGCTAAGTGGGCAGAGTAAGTGGCACAGGGAAAAAAACAGACTTGCCCTTGAGGATCCAATACTGCACAGGGCATTAGCAGGGGCAGTTAAGGTTTGGGGGAAATAGGTTACAGACAAGAATAATACTAAGGATTTTATTTGGAGGAAGAGCTATGTTTGTCATGATTGAGATAAGCCATGTCTTGTCAAGTACAAAGGAATTCAAATTGAAAAGGTTAGATAAAGCTCCTAAGGGAGTTCTAAATCTGGTGCAAAAAGGAAGAGGATAAATATTTTTGAACACAGAGGATGTGCTATGTGACTCAAATGCATAGTACCAGGTATTTTTTAAAGGAGACCTACAAGGTAGATGAAATGATCACATTTCACAGATAAAGAAACCAAGACTTACCAGGCTCAAGTTACTTGCCTAAGGTCACAAATAAGTAGAAAAACTGCTATTAGTACTTCAGCTATAAGAAATTTGATACTTTAAAAATGTATTATGTTTTAAAATAAGTTTAATCCCTATATTTTGACAACTTCCTCAGTTACAGAATTCTATGTAAGTTAAAAACAACATTTACTCCCTCCTCAAATAACTCATCATGATTATGTACATAGTCAATTATTCTCCTTAACTTTGTCCTTAGTTGCTAATCTAAACAAGTTATAGTCCTTGAAGACAATGAAACCCTCCCAGCAATATGGTTTAGGTAAACAATTCATAAAAGACAAGCACATAAGATTGTTTAGCTTAACCCACAAGTCAAATCCTTGAGATGCACACGAATTATTTGTTCTTATTCTTTTTGCCTGTCCAGATTAAAAAAAAAAAATGCTGGCAGAATATACCTTGGCTAGCTATATTTGAGAATAAGACTCAATTGCCAAAGCTGCTAAATATGTCGCTAATGTGAATAGAAGACTTATAAGACTTTTTATATTAGTTGAAAAAGTTACTAGGCATGATGGAGTAAAAGGGAAAAGGGACCAAATTTACCTTCCCACCTTAAGCAAATAACTAAGACCAAATGTATGGAAACAGTGGGCAATACGCAATGGAGTGATCTTCAACAGAAAGAAACAGATGGGAATTACAACTACGACTGCTTTATGACTGCCCCAATTTATTGCCCGGATAGAGTTTGCATGCCCTGGTAGCCTGGATTTGGGAATGGACCAGGTAGAGAATAGCAATATTCTTGTGCTATAAAGTATCAGGGAAAGCCAAGCAGTTGGAATATGTAGCACAGAGAATGGGAGGAACAAGAACTTTACAGAAAGAGAATCAATAAGACTGATCTCGAGACTTCACCTGAATCTGTATCAGCGCATCTTTTGGATGTATCCCATGAAAGAATCCACTATTAAAAAAAGAATACGTATCCTAAGAAAGAGTACACTATTAAAAAAGTATCCCAAGAAAAAATCCACTATTAAAAAAGAGTACTTAGAAAAATTCCCAGAGTTCACAAAAGGCAGGGAATCTCTGGTATTCCCATCAGCTAGGATAGAAAACCTTGTTATATATCAGTAACAAAGCAGAGTGGTCAACACAGGGGAAAAATTAGCTTTAGCCAAAAGGTAGTTCTGGCTGCACTTAGTGAAAGTAAAAATAAGTCTTAGAAAAAATCAAACTACAGACAAACCTTGCTTTACTGTACTTTGTTTTAGTGAGCCTCACAGAGGCTTCAATTTTACAAATTGAAGGTTTGTGGCAACACTGAGCCTAGCAAGTCTACTGGTACCATCCAGCAGCATATGCTCACTTCATGTCTCAATGTTACACTTTAATGATTCTTTCATTATTTCAAATGTTTTCATTAGTATATCAGTCTGGTGATCTGTGATCAGTTTGTTTTGCTAGGGTTACTGTAATTGTTTTTGGTCAACACAAGCCACACTTATAAAAGACCATGAACTTAATATTTAGTCAACAAATTTAAGTAACAACATAGTGAAGTGAGTATTTTAATCCCACTTAAGACCTACTGCTTAGGGGGGGAAATTTTTGAAAACATCAAGTACTGACAACGTACTTAATCACCCACGAACTCTGATGAAGATGGGCAAAGAGATGAATGTTGTTTTCACAACATACATCCTGCTAACATCCATCCATCCTGTAGCTCATGGACTAAGGAGTCCCAGCACTGTTATTTTAAGAAATACATGTCATGAAGACTATAGCTGCCACATATAGTGATTTCTTTGATGGGATGTGACTGGATAAATGGAAGCCCTTCTTAAAAGGGTTCACCATTCTATATATCATTCTGAGCATCTAATATTCATGAAAGGAGGTGAAAATATAAAAATTCACAGCCTGCCATGTGGGTTGAAATCCATGTGGATTCCTACAGATGTGGTAGAAAAAGTAAGACAGGAAATAAAATCTAAAGATGCAACTGAGTTGCTGTAGTTATGATAAAACTTGAATGAATAAGGACTTGCTTGCTAGCACAAGCAGAAAAAAAGTGGTTTCTTAAAATGTAATCTACTCCTGGTGTTGATTCTAGGAACACTGTTGAGATGACAAGGAAGATATAGAATGTCATGCTGACTTAACTAATAAAGCACTAGCTGGGTTTGAGAAGAATGACTCCAATTTAGAAAGTTCTACTGTGGGTAAAATACTATTGACAGCATTGTGGGCTACAGAGAGGAAGAGCTAAAGGGTGTGGCAAAGTTCATTGTTGTCCTTATTTTTCAAAATCTGCCACATCCAACCCAACCTTCAGCAGCCAGCACCCTGATCAATCATCATCCATCAACATGCATGTTAAGACTCTCCACTAGCAAAAAGACTTGGAGAATCAGACATACAAAGAAGACAGAAACTACAATCCCATAATGAGGAGAAAAAAACAATAGCATAGACTTGGAAGTGACACAATTAGTAAACATTAAAATAGCTATAACTATTTTCCTTATATACAAGAAAGTACATGCAAACACAAGCATATTACCAAGAGCTTTGAAAGGCCAGTAATGGCCTTTGCCTCCATCTCCTCATTCTCTAACAGTCATTTAAGTAGCTCATTACTAACTAATTACCTTTTAAGAAAAAAAAAAAAAAAAGCATCTTAACTTTGTAAAATATATTGAAAGTTCGTATAGCCCAACCATCTGCAAGAATTATTTTGTAACTTGACATGCCAGAGGCTTTCATCTCATCAGTAAGACTCAGTCCAAAAATGCAGCCTCAGAACTGCTCGTTTAAAGGAAATGAATAGGTTTAGACCTCGACATGTCTCACTAAATGGCAAATACTTTTTCTCTTTTCAGACATTTCTCCTTTCATGCAATATATTTTTTTGAGAAATGTATTAATTTTAATGCCTAAAAAGCAACATGAACTCAAAATATTTCATAGACTGGCTTGACTGGCAGGACTGTTACAGTCCTTTAGCACACTGTTTTTGTTGTGGTTTAAAGTAGATAGAGAGAAGACATCAAGTTTGATACAGCTATTTTAAGTGTACAAGTCCATGAAACTAATTACATTTACAGTGATGTACTAAATCATTTCATTACTCCAAACAGTAAAACAAAACCAATAGTCAATAACTCACACTATCACCTGGCCCTTATAATTTGTATCCCACTTCTGTTTGGAGGAATGTGCTATTAGAGATACCTCATGTACGTGCAAATACACATTTTTTTGTCTTTTTATGTCTAACTTCCTTCACTTGGCATAATAATGTCAAGATCTAGCCACATCATAGCATGAATAAGAATGCAATTCTATTCTGTGGTTGTAGAACATTCAGTGTCCACACAGGCCACTGCCACTTTGTATCTATTCATCTGCTCATGGAGATTGTTTCCATCTTTTGGTTATTTTAAATAATGCTTCAGTGAAGATTAGTGTAAAAGTACCTATTTAAGTAGACCTGTTTCCAATTTGCTGGTATACTCCTAAAACTGGGATTGTTGATCATATGATAATTCAATTCTGAGGAACTGCCAAATTGTTTTCCACAGTGGCTGTCCCACTTTACATTCCTACTAGCATGTAAGAGGGTTTCAATTTCTCAGTATCCTTGCCAACCCTTGTTAATGCCTTTTTTAAAAAACAACTTTAAATATCCTAGTAGATGTAAAGTCATATTACATTATGGCTTTAATTTGTAGTTCCCTAATGACTAGTGATGATAACCATCTTTCATATTTTTATTGGCCATTTATATAAATTCTCTGAACAAACAACTATTCAAGTACTTTGCCCATTTTTTAATTGAGCTATTTATCTTTTGTTGTTGAAGGATTCTTTACATAGTGTGGATTTTAAAAAGTTATTAGTAAAGATTTTCAAATATTTTCTTTAATTCTATAGGTTTCATTTTTATTTTCTTGATAACTTTAATGCACAATGTTTTTAATACAATTTATCTGTATATTCTCATACACAGACATACTCACAGCAGAAGGCTGATATGGTATCCTTTATTTATATAATTGATTTAACCCTAGCAGAAGGAAAAAAAAATACTATGCTATACTATGCTATAGAAATAACTGTACTTTAGTTCCACTAATACTTAAAAATTCAAATGTTCTATCATTAAAACTCTACAGTATTTCCTGAGAGGCCCAGGAAAGTAGCTGTGTCATACAGTTTTCTATCTTGGCAGATTGTAAAATGAATAGGAAATTATTACAGAAAAAGTCATAGTGTGTAGCACTGGTCTCCAACTTTTTATGCTTATGGATACTTTTCAGTAAAAAGAAAACTTTACCATATACCAGATACATATTTATAAATCCATACTTACTGAATTGAGTATTAATAACACACTGGATCATCTTGTACAACATAATGAAGAAACTGACATAGTATAATAAAGAGGAAGACAATTGAGTAAAGGGTTTTGCTCATTATATGCACTGTAAGGCTACTGCTTCTAAAATCTCAGATTCAGAATTGGTGACTACTAAAAGTACTACTTCCAGTTGTCAAAAGTTCCTTTATTGGTAACAGTAATAAAATTTTCTCTGTATACCATCTACTTTGCAAGCCCATTTCCAAATATTGTTCTCAGGTGCAAAGTTGATCAAGAATCTTGTTATATGAAGGTACCATGAGGGCCAGGTGATTCTCAGGAGTAGCCAAGGGGAATCGGACTAGGTGATTGGATAGGAGGGTGGAGGGCAGTTAATGTCAGGTCTGGAGGGCTGAACGGTCCCACAAAAAGTACTCTATTTGCTCACATGGCTTTTTTTCTGAAATCAGTCAGGATATTAAATCCTTCCCTTGCCAAATAAATAGTGGGGATATTATCCTTTTCAACAGAAAAGAAAAAATAACAAAAGGGAGTGTTGCCAGTTTCATAGATGAAGAAATTACAAAAAACCAGTTCAAAGATATGTCACCTCACATTTGAGCATTGCATGACACTTCTTTCATCTGTAATATTTATATTGAAAGTATTTTTATAGTCTGCTCTTTCTTTTTAGGTCAAACTAGAAAACAGAATGATGTATAATGCAAGACTCAAATATGTGAACATCAAAATGTGTGAGTTGCAATGACTGGGAATACAAAGTAAACTATAGTGAGGGGACCTAAGACTTAAGCCAAGGGGTGTGTGGGCTGGTGATTTTCATTTCCTTCTTCCTTTTTTTATACTTACATCGCTGAGTCTTTCCCGGGAGCTGCTCCTGTGGAAGGCCTTGGACTCTTCACTGGCACTTTCACTGTCACTGTCCCTGCAGCTGTTCTGTCCTGGCTTGAGCTAAAGGCAAATGAAAAGATGATAAGAAGAGTCAGTGGCATCTTCACACAACTATTGCTTCAGCCCGTTTTTGAAGCTTTGTCAAAAGTTAAAAAAAATGAAAAATTAACATCCAGGTCTTTAATATGCATTATCTGATTCATGCCAGAACTACCATTGAAAGAAACATGGAGGGTAGTATAAGCAAACATTTATCTTAAAATGTCAATGTTGACAACAGAATAATTAACATTTGAAAATCTAACAAAGGTTCATGATTGTGGAAAGTAATCTTTCCTCATTTTTTTTGTTAATATAAAATTTTCATCACTTTAAATAAGCTAAAGTCTATTACACAAAATAGGATTTTCCATCTTATTTTATGTATCCTCTTCTGAAAAAGTATAAAAGCAACACAGAACACAAAACCTAAACCTCTAAATCATACACAGTATTATTACCCAGTTTAACCACAGTAAAACAATAAAATTTTAAAGTGTTTCCTTCTCCTAGGATAAAATGATTAGCTATCGTGATATTATACTTTAACTACTAAATGTACAACATGCTGGATATTTGCTACCAGATGATAATAATGCTAAATTAAGACCTATGCCCTAAGAAAATTAAACCAACATTCACTCAACAAATATGTCTTAAATATAACATTATAAGCCATTAAGAATATGGCCCTCCCTGGTGGCGCAGTGGGTTAAAGCACAGCACCGAGAATCTAAAGCCGCTTCTGCATGAGTTCAATTCCCGCCTGCCCCGGAGGTGACCACATGGTGTGGCAAAACCTCTCCTGACCCGCCCGCTGCTCCCCTCAGCAGTGTACTTCGTCGATCTGCCTGTTCTGTTCCCCACTCTGTCTCTGGTGAAGCCTCTCACCGCCCCTGAGCCTCTGGCCTGTACCTCAGTTCTGTATGCACAAATAAATAAATCTTAAAAAAAAAAAAAAAAGAATAGCTGGAGAGTATGGTGCTAAATCAAACCCCCCAAAAAATATCTCTGATTCTATAAGGTTACATTTTAACATTTTCTTCACATTTAACCAGCTCATATTCTAATGTTCGGCATCCTCTACACATTTATCTAGCTCTGATTTTCCATTAAAAATGAATTTTCACAAAGAATTTCAACCAATACTCTATGATAGGCTAAACCATATGGACCATTAGTCTGTGACATCATCACTTCTGCAGAGACCCCAAACAATCTGATGCAGATTACACAACATGGCCCCATTACAATGCTCTCAATCAAGCAAAAAGAAAACAATACAAGCAAAGCACAGTGTAACAGCACAAGGAAACATGCTAAATGAAAAAAACTGCAGTTAAACAACATGCCAGGGAATGATCAGAGGTGCCTTATCTGAAACAGTCTGTTCCTTTAGGGAGGAAATATGAAATATTAGAGAGAGGCCAACGGATCAGAACACACAATTTTCAAACAAAGTAGAAACTCCATATTTCTGGGCAGGAGGAAACTTCAGAGAGCAGAACAGTAATAGGTAGCAAAACCTTTGCCTGTAGGTTTTCACATGGCTCTGGGGCTAAGGCGTAAAGAAGACGTTGAATAAATGTGAATTAACATGCCTTGTATCCTTCATATGTCTCTTGAAAGACTACAGTTCAGAACCCCTTTTAGATCATACCATCCAATTAGTTACACCCAAATGCCCACTATGAAGAGCATTCTTTATGCTTTTGACCCTTTTTACATATCCTCTTTTATCGCTTTTTTCTAAAATTCCTTTTTCCAAGAAGTCTCCTCTAATGGAAGCCAGAAAAATGATGCTAATTTTACTTTGTATCCTCTGGAGCCCTTAAGTACTTAGTTTCCCCTTAAATTACTGCTACACCTGCTAATTCTGAATTAATTCAGATGCAAGCTACATGAGCCTTTTCTTATTACTATGGACTAAAAGTTCAGAATATTGTCATTCTCTTCAAGTTTTCATTTTTATACTTATAATAAAGAGGGATTTAATCTACAATGAATATTACTTTCTCTTAATTTCCTGAACTTCTCATGTCCATTCCTGCCCTGTATACTACATTTCCTCTGTCTAGAATGCTCACCTTCACTTTCTCTGTGCTTCTCAGGTCGTATTTTTAAGTTCAACTATTATCACCTCCACCAAGGTCACTGGGGAGCTTTTCATGTTTTCTTCTTATACATATTCCATTGGAATTTAGATAGCCTATCACTCCTCCTCAAATGCTTTGATGATTATAATATACTTTGAAACTTAAAAAGAGTTGTTATTAAAATGTTTATATAAAATATTTATACAAGTAATAAAATCTATATGTGGAATTGGCCTTCTACTTGATAAACAATGTCAGAACTTTATTCCCACAGTATTCCTGAATCAAGTAAAGCAACCTAACACATAGGCACATAGAAACAAATAGAGCAAATTATGAACTCAGAATGAGGCAAAAGATCTAGGACCAAACCCATGTCTCAACTGCTAACTGCTCTCTTCAACTCTGGGTGTAATTAGGTGTTTATATTTAACATGGAAATAATTATTCTACAGTACAGCAGCATCCTCTATAGAGTACACTTTTAATATAATTTGGTGGTTAGCTTCATTCACAATGAAAGAAATCTCATTAGGTGATGTTTGATCAAGAGATGGTTATAAAAATTCAGTCATCCAATTCAAATGAGAAATAAACATCCAGCTGGTATTCATGGTATAAGGTTATCATGGTATTTTCTAACTAATAGCCACATGGCTTAACAAAATTTGGGTGTTCATTTAGGTCTTTTCCATGTTACTTCATGAAAAAAAAATGACTTCAATAAGAGACTTCAGTGACCCTGACATTAATTATAGGACTAAATGTTGATCTAGGCTAAGGGTAGTACCCAAGAAAGGCTGAGAGGAAGTAGCTTGCCAGCTATTCCCCACACCCTGCCAGCAAAAGCATTTCAGTGAATTCTCTTCAGAGAGTCTTACATAAAATCCACCCCCACACTACCCCTTTTCTCCTCCAAAGCCAGGCTCAAGTTTAAAGGAAACTTAGGATTTTAAGCTGTCAGACAGCTCAATATTTCAAAGAAATGGACTGACTACAGTAAGTACTAAAGCTAAACCACAAGATTTCAGGCAAAGAAGTATTCATTCCTAATCCCATGAATACATTTAAAACTGGCATTTGCAGTCACATCCAATGGATCATTTGGGGTAGCATAACTGGCTCAGAAGTTGTAATCCTTCACCTGAAATTCCCAGCTATTACCTACAACCAAGAGACACTGCAAAGGCCAGGTGCTGGCTTAAACATTTAAAAGACCTAAGAAAAATCGATCCACTTACATTGATTTGTCCTAGCATCCATGGCGGCTCTCTTGTAAGAAAGCTTGTGTAATAACAAATGCAATGAGATTACAAACCACAGTCTTTAGTTACTTCAGGACTCATTTATTTAAAATTACTGTAACACACTTTCTAGCTCCAATTTTTTTTTTCTTATGAAAATATTATATTTAGGAATCAGAATTAGAACAAAACAGATGAAAAGAAGCCAGTGTCTGGCATGAGTGGTAGTGAATCTATTAATCAGATGGATATATTTTACAAAATATAAAAACTATATTTAGTTTGCACTGTCAATATAATACAAACTCTGAAGCTGCAATTTTGTTACTTATTAATACTAATTAGGGAAATAAACATTGTGGCTTTAATACTGCTAATGAACATACAGCCAAGTCCCATCACCCTTGCCTGAGTGCAGGTGAAGCAGTTCTGTGCACCTCTGCCAAGATTTGTGAGCCAGCCTATGTCATTCTTCTCAGTTTGAACATAGAACTTTCCAACAACATGCTTGATGCTCAGCAGATGTCACTAACCCTTTAAATGAAATTCATAGAAGGATAAAGTATGTGGAAAAGATCCCTAGAACTCAAGGGGAATGATGTGAATTATGCAACAAAATGCAGAAGAGTATCTAAGAGTAATCTCCTACCACAGTTATAGATCCTCAAAGCAGCATAAATCCTATCTCAGACTGCTGAGTTTTCCTGTAGCGATTTAAATGAACTCTACAATGTTTTAAGAATGTGTCGATAAGCTTCTTTATTTCAATGGAATTTTATAGTGTAACTTCACCAACATCACAGCAGAAAGTATTTAATCTTCTTAAAAGGTTAGTATTTATTTATTTGTTTGTTTGTTTGTTTGTTTGTTTTCAAAATAAAACCATCCCCAAATAGTGATAGTTTCACGTATTGGGTAGCATTCGTACATTTTATTCTGTAGGGCAAAAAAATGGTATTTCAGAGGACAAATATAGAACTACACTAAAAAAAAAATAATAATCATTAAAAAGCTGACAGATCAGGCCCTCCCAGTGGCGCAGCGGGTTAAAGCACAGCACTAAGAAGCTAAAACTATTCCGCATGAGTTCGATTCCCGCCTGCCCTGGAGGTGACCACATGGCGAGGCAGCCCTCTCCTGACCCGCCCGCTGCTCCCCTCAGCAGTGTACTTCGTAGATCTGCCTGTTCTGCTCCCCACTCTGTCTCTGGTGAAGGCTCTCATCACCCCTGAGCCTCTGGCCTGTACCCCAGTTCTGTATGCACAAATAAATAAATCTTTAAAAAAAAAAAAAAAGGTAAACGCTAAATTCTTGAATTTAGAATACAACAAAGAACTTGTGGAAAATTTTTCCTGGACCATAAAAATCCTGAAGCTGTTTTGGTATTATCTTTTAATAGAATGTTAAATAAAGAATTTAATCATCTTTCAGCTAACTGCTAGTAAGATTTAGACAGTAAGAATACTTACTTTCCAAATATTACCACATGTAAAATAAGTAAAATTATAATCAATAGAGAAATGGAGCAGAAAACAGCAATAAATCAAAAGTATATGACTCAGTTGTCATAGCACTGATATACATGGATTAGATTCCATTTTTTTGGTTTGTTTGTTTTGCTTCAGGAAAAGCAAAGACATCAGGTTTGGATTTGGTAAAACACAATAAATCAACTACCATTTGTTAGTTCAAAAGGACTAACAAAGGACTATTGGGGTAAAAGGCCAAATATTAGATATAAATGGTACATAAATGGATGTATGGCAGAAATAGTCATTTTATAAAAGATATTGTTACACTATTGTACTTTTATACTAAACGATTAAGTTGCAAACTCTTGTATGCTGATACATACATTAACAGATATTTTAAGCAATAAAGAAAATCAACAGAAGACTGTTACACCCTACCATCTGTGAACAAGATAACAAAGCAATATAAAAAAAAAAGATTAAAAAACTCTGATTTGGTTCCTATCTAGAAACTTGCTAATTTAGAAAGGCCACTTCTAGAACATTTGTGGGAAATTACTACCGATGGAAAGTGTACTGAATCATAGAGAAAAAAAAAAAAACCTGCAAATTGTAGAAATCACATGAGCAACCAACTCAATGGTGAAAATTAGTGACAATCTTTTAGATATTCACATCACATATATTTTTAATATTTTTATTTATTTATGCATACAGAAATGGGGTACAAGCAAGAAGTGAAGGGGCAGTGAGAGGACTCATCAAACACAAGAGTGGGGAGCAGAACAGGCAGATGGAGGAAGTATACTGCTGAGGGGAGCAGTAGGCGGGTCAGGAGAGGTCTGCCACACCATGTGGATCACCTCCAGGGCCAGGGATCGAAATCCCACTAGTTTGCTGTGCTTTGTCCTAACCCATTGGCCACCAGGGAGGGTCCCCACATATAGATTTTTCAAATGTGTTAAGACTAAAAATTTTATGCTTAACTATAATTGAGTTAAGAATATCACACACACCACTTAAAAGCTAAGAAAATGAAAATTATAAATCTCTGATTTAAAAAGTTAACAGGATGCTAAGAAATCTGTGGGTTAAGTATAGGTTAATTCAAGAATCTCATCATTTTTCTATTAAGTAGGTAATAATAGAAATAAAAAAACAATGAAGGGAAATTAAAGGAAAGACGATTCAAAAATATGAGAACTGAAAAGTAAGTGAAAAATACAATGTTATATAATCAATAAACTATAAGTCTAATTTGGAGTAAAATTCATAAAGATCAAAGTGATCTGCAATTTGCCAATCTAAAAATAGCTAAAAAGCAAAACCAAAAATACAACTACTAATGTCATTATACAACATTGTATTAATAGTTAATTTTTTTGTGATAATGTACTAAATGAATGCCATTCCAAAAATTGGTAATTATACAATTTCTAAATTATAGTCAAAACATTCTATGTTGGTATTGTCAGTCATATCAAATAGTTTAAACCTTTAACAAAAAATTAACAAAATTTGATCTAGAACATAAAAAAATAAAGCAAAACTACTCTGTGGCAGGATCTGGTGATACTAAAACAAAATGGGAAATAGAAAATGATGTTCTTAAAATATGAAATTTAACAAATTAAATTTAATTATGACACTAGTCTACCAAGCTGTAATCATTTTTTCACAAGAATATGACAAAATTACTCTCTTATAAATTTGGTAAGTGAGAAACACCACTTCTAGGACATCTAGGGGAAAATACCACCAATGGAATTACCACCCTCGTACAGGTGGAAAATCTGAGGTGATGCCAAAGTTCCAATACTGGAATATGGGGATGGCTGCATGACTCCATATATTTTTTAGAAGTCCTTAAATGTATACTTACAATGATTTTTCAGTGTTATGTATCTTGATAAAGTGTTTATTTAAAAAATATAAAAGATACCATGTGTTTGCTTCTCTTTAGAAGTGTCAGGCCATTGTTGATAAGGCATATGATTAAGTCAGGTTAGAGAATTGTTTTTCTTAAGTAAACTGTTACATATAAAAAAATCTAGGCAAGAGAACAAACAAGAGGCAAGTATTTTAAGGGGTATCTTAAAATTCTCCCTATCTCACTGGGTTTACAAAGACTGAAAAAGAAGAAATCGGCTTCTAGTCCATGTATACTAAAAAAACATTTCAAAGAAATTAGGAAAATTTCATTAATGCAAAATAAGATTGGGTTGGTAGAGACAGCTGGACTTTGGAAAGTCATTTATCTGTGTCAGTGATGTTTCCAAATAAGTATTTATGGTATCACACAAATAATAACTTGATGGCTGTATTATCCATTTGGAAACTGGAAACTATAAAATATTTATTTTCAGTTACCAGTCATATATATTATTCCACATTTTTAAAAGTTTAGGAAACTTCATAGTACTAGAAAACATTGAAAATAAGTAAAATAAAAGAAGATCAGTCTAACCACACATAATCAAGCAATTAAGACAATCAAGAATACTGAACACATTCCATATCCTTCAAACAGACACACAGACCCTGAACAGAATTTAATTACAGCTTATCCAGACAATCAATGCTCTCTATGATTTTCCAAGATTAATTATGACAATGTTTTTAATAACTTAATATGAACAATAGATAATGGAAATGTAAAAAGTAGTACTTAATATGTAACTCCCATGTGTATCTATAATCCACAAATGAACTGTGTTGTCAAAAGACATGATACTATGCAGAATTTGGGGAACAAACTGAACAAAACAAGTTCAAAAACTGTATAAATAATTTAAAGTTGTAAATTATGCTAATATAGAGAATGATAAATAAAGTATGTCCTATCCTCTTACTTTGCCTAAATGAATGAACCTGAACATTAGGTTTTATATTATCAATAGAATTCCGTATTCCTTGAGGTTTCTTCATGGACTTTGTCTATATACCAGAGCCCACCCATGCTTCAGTGCTCTTCTCTTCCCTTCTCTAGCTGTGTCCTGAGAAACCTCAATAGCACATGTGCTAACACACCAGTCAACACCCAGGCTTCACCCACATAGCTCATTTGACACAACTCCTGCCAGCATAATCATGGCTGTGGAGCAGTCCACTCTTAAGAGGATGAGCCTAAGAAACAGATCTTAATAGTAAGGTTTAAGAAATTTGTGTGGAAATTCTAGAGCCCCAAATAACCATATCATGGCTCCAAATGGGCACATGGTCTCCACCCTTTCAACTCTTCTGCTCTGGGAAAGGCATGACTTAAGGAGGCCAGAGCAGGATCTACAGTGAAACTTCCTCTTACCTGGCTTTACAGTCAATATTGATCATTAAGAAACTGCAAAAGGCTGAGGTTAGTGGTCACTGCCATTCCCCAAGTTTTACAGTAGCAAGTGACACAGCTGATCACCCCAACAGCCTTCCAGTAGTCATTAAGGACTGTTCAGAAACTGAGTGAGAACATGAGGAGTGGAATGTGCAAAGTTGAAAGCTTTGTGATCACACACATCTTCAGATTCTTTATTCTTCAGGAAATGTTATAGCTGACTTTATTACAAATATAGAGTGTATTAGGTAGTCAGGTATAAGATATATAGAGTGTATTAGGTAGTCAGGTATAAGATTATAAAATGAAAAGTAGCATATAATTACAATAGTTTAATAAATCTCATCCTGGCATTTGAGAATTTTAAAATTTCTTGTTCAGCATAAGGTCAAAAGCCATTACAAAAAGAAGTTAATCACTCTCTTAGTACTATACATTCTTATTGATGAGATTGCCAATTATAAGTAATTGGGGTAATATGACACATTTAAAAATTCTATTTATTTTTCCTACTAAGAAGTGCTTTTTAAAAATCCTTATTCTTTTAAAATGAATCTGACTAAAACCTTCTTCAAACATATCCCACAAAAAGGAAGAGTCATCTAAAAATATATACCACCAAATAACAAGTTATTAATAATGACTAATATTTTAAAAGAAACACAATTGATTGTGGAACTAATATATTCTCCTAAGTAAATCTTTAGATGAGAAGGTATGTTCTATGGAGATGATTATCATACGTCAAGGGATGGCTCATGTTTGCACTCCACTGCAAACAGGTGGAGCCTCAGCTGAATTAACTGCAGTTATGCAGACTGCATTTATATAGTCATTATATTGCCATGCCAGTAAGGGGCCTATATCCCCCAATTTCCTGCATCACGTCATCTGCTTGATCTCTGAGGATTCTGAATTAAAGACCCAGGGGTTACAAGAAACTTCACTCTCCAGAAGATTTCAAGTTCGAAGCCTTTTCCACTTTTAATCTAGGAAAAATAGATAAAGGGAATAGGATGATGAAGTTTGGGTGTAAAGAAAATTTACACAGAGAGTAAATTTCAAATTACCAGAAATTCTTGGTCTGCACAGATGGCATTTACCCAAGAGGAAGAAAGGTTCAAACACCTAAAGTTTCTATTTGTTGGCACAACTTTCGATGATTTCCATAAATGGAGGAAGGTCTTGAAAATTTTTTCTAACCAAATTCAGAGATGATAAGACAAATAAGAGAAACTCTGGAGACATAATTGGAATCCCACACAATGGTAGATTAGTTTTTTCCATCCTGAGAGGTACACGTCCAGCAGTTAGCAAGAGATAACAGTGAAATTTTCATTCTGAGGCTAAGAATGCATCAATATTTGGTTTTCAAAACAGGGGAAAAGATTAGTAATAAAGTATTTGTTTCCAGCTCTTGTAGGCACAGCATTAAAACAAAAATTCTCAGTGATGGGCCCTCCCTGGTGACACAGCGGGTTAAAGCACAGCACTGAAAAGCTTAAGCCACTTCCGCATGGGTTCAATTCCCGCCTGCCCCAGAGGAGCTCTACATGGGGGGGCAGACCTCTCCTGGCCCACCCGCTGCTCCCCTCAGCAGTGTACTTCGTCAATCTGCCTATTCTGCTCCCCACCCTGTCTCTGGTGAATCCTCTCACCCTCCGCATCTCTGGCCCCAGTTCTGTACAAATAAATAAATCTCTAAAAAAAAAATTCTCAGTGACACATAAAATACTTCACTGGCTCAATGCAATCAAGGAAGAGTTAATATATCTACTACACAGAACAAATATGTAATATTCATTATTCTAAGAATCATGAAAACTCTACAATCAATTGTATTTCCCAATTTACAGATGGAAAACCACTCTACAATCAATTGTATTTCCCAATTTACAGATGGAAAACCAAAGTTTAGGAAAACTTAAGTAGTCTGAGCAAAGTCACAAAGGCAGAAAACATAGAAGCAGGATTAGGTCCAATGGTACCCTGACTGTCAGGACAGAGTAACTACTAGCCCTTAGAAGTTATGCAGAGCTTTTGGAGTTCAGGAGGGAGAAACTGTCCCTGGCAATACAAATGTTAGATTCTTTTCATCCTTCTAAAAGTCTAAATTCTGTCTTTATCTTGAATGTAAAATGACAGCATATTAAGAGTGGTCTTGTGGTTTAAATCAACTATCAAATCATTGTGATCATAGCATAAAAGGCAACTTATCCTCCTTTAAAATATAATGTAAAAAAAAAAGCACGCAAAATATACACAGCAGGTAGGAAAATAAACAGCTATTCAGGACACTGGTGTGTTTTAAAATTACTTTTCATGTCTATATTCCAAATTCCCTAAACACTAAACAGATCAAAGTTTTGCAAATTATCCCTTAGAAAGAAAAAAAAAAAGACAAGACAAGAAACACAAATTAATAACTATTTAAGCATTCTGTTTCATCATGATAACAAACAGATGGTTTTAATATTCTGGAGGCTAATTCCTGAACAATTAAAAACACAGCAAGACATTAACATCTAATGAAACATTTTAACTACCAGTATATGCATCTGCCATTAATTCCCACACAGTAAGGTCTTGGATCTCCTCAATCTGTTCTTTATTAAGGAAAGTTTTTCCACTCTGAATTTAGTGAAGTAGAGAATTAACAACTGTTTTCAATCAGCAATCAGCAGGACATTTTGCCAATATGTACTGAAACCATGTACACTATCAGACTTAAATTTATTCTTATGATGGCTTTGATGTACACACATTTGCAATTTAAGAACATATCCAATTTTCTAATTAGATGTTTTCTCCCAAAACCCATGACACATTAGGCCCTTGATATACAACAGAAACACTCATTGAGCTATTAGTAAAAAAAAAAAAAAAAAAGTATTTAACAATGCAGCTAACTTTTGATTTAAATTGCCAAAAATACTCTGGACTAGCAGCACTGTAGCAACACACACAAGAAAAAAAAAAAAGTCAAGGGTAACTGTATACATCAGATTCTCAGATTTGGCAGATTAGGTTGGGTGACTAGTTACCATTACACTACTTACAGTTTTTATGATGAAAATTATACTGTACACATTTGTTGTGATATGACTTTCCAATAATTATACATAATTTATCTAATTTAATTATCATATAAACTAATATTTAGAGATCAACAATATAAACTGTCATGTGTCCTTTTTACAAAAAAAAAAAACTAAACTAAAATTCAGAGATAATCACCCAAAAACCCCATAGAAAGAATGTGAGCTGTGTCAGAATACAATCCCTTGTTTCCAGTTGGAGGACCTGCTGTTCTTCAGGAAACCCCTATCAAAAAAAGTTGCTGCACTAAGCTACAGGTTGTTATCACAACAAACTGTGAAGCCCACATAAATGTGACCATTTCAAGGCTAAGTGGGGACTCACATTAACCCGAGGTTGAACAGACAGGATGAGGTGACCTTGGCTTCACAGAGATCTTTTACTACAAAGTGTGTTATTCCACGCATTACGCTGCCCTCCAGAGTATCATTATCATTGGTGGGTAGTACAGACAGGTTATAATCAATTGCATGTTATTGTTTGTTTTTTTTTCCCCTGCAGGCAAATAACAATTCTAACATTTTCTGATTTAGTGACTAAATATTTTCAGGCAGCAATCAGCAAATGGCTTATAAATATTTTTCTGCTATACTGGTAATGGAGACTCTTTGGTAAATACCATCATATGTCTTGGTCATACTTATCACCCTGTGTCTCAATTCTACCTCTGAAAAACTAGTACATAATTAAATGGATTGAATTTTAATATATTAAATGTGTTATTCTAGGAAATAAATTTTACAAAACTAATTTTTTGAAGAATGACTAGTAGTTGAAATACTTTTTAATAAAGGGTTTTATTTTTATTCTTCACATTTTGATCACATTTAATCCAAGCAGTTTAGAATAGACTTTACATTTCATAAGCCATCTGAATAATACCATTAAAATAACTCTAAGCATTAGACTTTTTTTAGTTCTTATTCAAAATATCTTAAGTATCAAGTAGTTCTTGCCTGGTGTATAACAATTCTGATACTGAGATCTGGATATTTAGGGTAAAATTATTAGGGAAAAATAAACATAGAAAAGTATGTAGACTAGTCTACTTATCAAAATACTTTCACTGATTTCTGATACGACGTATGCCAGTCAAACACATGCAAGTGTATGCATACTGCTTGGCTTCCCCCCACAAATTCTTGAACTGAAGCCTATTTCCAATGTGATGGTAGGAAATAGGATTTTTGGGAGATGATTAGGTCATATGAGTGAAATTCTCATTAGTATTCTTAAAATAAATACCAAAGAGCTACCTCAAGACTTCCACCACATAAAAATAGGTGAAAAACAGAAAGCACACCTCATCAAACATGGAATCTGTCAGGCCTGGAGTTTGGACTTCCCAGACACCAAGTCTATACCAACTAAATTTTTGTTGTTTGAAAACCACTCAGTCAATAGTTACAAAAGCCCAAGAAGACACTTAGACAATTTTACATGTACAGGATATCTAAGCAAACAAACTATAATGACAATACGGAAGATGTCTCAGAACTGGTCACTAGCTGCAAAAATAAATCACCCAAAATATTTTTAAACACTGCAAAGTAAAAAGGCTGTGAGGTACATACTTCATACTTTGAAGTACAACAAAAGTTTACTGATACCCTTAAAATAAATAAAGATATTTTAAAATTTTTCACAAATTAATGTATTATTTCACAGAATTAGAGTATATTTTAAATGTAGTATTTGCCCATTACTTATCCATAAGAAAAATACAGACAGTACTGCTTAAAAGAGTAAGTGGATATACGGCCACAGTAATGACAAGTGGTCACACAGGAAGTTAATCTAGGCTTAGGAGAGAAGAAATGTTTTTAGTACAGGGATGTTTTATTCCTATAAAAAAATTCCCTAAAGAAAATTAAAAAGTCATCATGGATGCATATTTGTTACCTTTTTAGAAGAAAGATGGGGGAAGGGTATGCACTTTTTTATTTTTTTGGCAGTTCTTATTAAAATTCATAAGCCAGATGGCATCCAATAAATGTAAGGAGCTAAAGAATTTAGTTTTATAGAAAAACACCATTTAGCATAAGAAAATTAGCAATTAAGCAATCATTATACAACATATATCAATATTACTAAGGAGTAAGTACATACACTAAATTTCTAACATGAATTATGTTAGAAATAAATACTTTATGAAGCATTGCTAGTTTACTCTAAGAAGTTTATCAGTACTTCACTATATCATATCTGTCCTTGGGGTCCATCCACACCACATTAATTGTCCTACTGTAACAAAATATTTTCTAAATAGCCTTTTATTAAAGATAATATTCCCTTACCAGTTGACCTTTCGTCCAATGGCACTTGCTTTTTCTATAGAAAACTATTTTAATTTATTGATTTAAATTAAATTGGTAAAATCCAATCATTCTCTTGAACCAAAAAGAAAAAGGAACAGCCACTATGGTTATCTACTTCACAGACATGGGTTCAGGTTTAAGAGGTAATATTGTAAAACGATATTTATTTAACTTCAGTCTTAAGTTCTACTCATCAGGACATTAAGCCAAACCCAGACAATGCTTGAAAGCACAGAGACAATCTGTGCAGAGGTGGTTTTAACCAAGCATTTTTATTGAGATTCTAAATGAAAATGAAAGAATAAAGCACAAAAGACATTCAGTGATAACAGATTTATGAAGTTCAATGAAAGAGGAACAAAAGGCAATGCAATGGTACTATAAAAATATAATAATCAAAAGAGTTACTAATGAAGAACTGATTGAAGGCTGATGCCTTCAAAAACTATTTTAAAAATGCATTTATTTGCCATTTTGTTGCTTTTCCTTTAAATCCAGACTTTCTACAAAATTTATTTGCCAATAATACTTCACAAACATAGCTTCAGATGGTACTCAAGTCAGAGATACAAATACTGATATAAACAGTCCATGTACATGATTACCACAGGCTAGAAATTCCAATTATTATGCTTTATTTTTATCATATCTGTTCTCATAGTTAACAAAATGTACCTTTCACTGCAGTGACTTGAAATACTACCAGATGACAATGTTTGTAGAACATTCCAATTTTCTTAAGACAGATATTTTAAAGATTTACTTTATTTCTGTGTACAAGAACTGGGATCTAGGCGAGAGATGTGTGTGGGGGGGGTTAGGGGGTTGGTAATGAGAAGACTGACCAGAGATAGTGGGGAGCAGGACAGGCAGATCTGCTGTAACAAACTACTCTTGAAGAGAGAAGTGTGAGAGACAGGAGAGGTCCGCTGTGCAATGTGGATCAGAGCTCCCAGGCTGGGGATCAAACTTGTATTTTTGTGGCTGCAAACAGCTTAATAGTGCTGAGACTTTAACCCTGCACCATAAGGGAGCCCCCAGAACCTTACATTTCTAAAGAGATTTTTGAAATGTTAATATACCTGTGAAATACCCATTAATTTTATTTAATATCAGAGTCTATAACAGATACATTTTTCTGTCATACAAATACAAAAGGACTCAACGAAGAGCCCCAGGACTGCTGTTATCACAGGTGTGAACAGGTTTGAGGGCCAGTGGAAAGTACAGCTCATAACTCAGCCCTAAGCTGTGGTGGTACTGGGGCCACAGCTGATGGGTCTGTCCAGTTACATCACAGGTCAGACCTGGATACACAGGTCAATGTTTCACTTTCGAAAATATTAGCAGCCATAAATGAACTAAACTTGACCAGTCCCATTCAGATAGTTGGGACTATAAACAGATCAATCAAGCTTGAAAGACAGGGGCTACAAGCCAATGTTTCACAGGGTTAGTGTTCAGGTTCCTTGGAACCTTCTCCTGGAAAGACCTTTACAGACAGACTCAACAGAAGTCATCCAGATCTCCTGGAAAGAGCTTCAAGACCTTCATAGATCTCCAAATGTTCACATACTATCTCTCGGCAATCAAGAGCCTAACCACTGCTCCTGCCTCCCACCCTATCTTCAAAATTACCTAATGATGGAAACCACTGGCCTGTGCTCATCAGTCTGTGCCCAGTCTCTCTAAAAGGGTTATCTGCTATTGGCATATGTCAACTGTTCTCATATGTCAACTACTGTAACACTATCAGCTATATACTCTGCCTCCATCAGCACTGCTGGTGGCACTGTTGACCAATGGCCAGTCAGCTCTGGCAGCTGTCCACCCACTTCTAAGCCTCCAGCACCACCTCCTGGTGTCATTGCCTCTGGCACTGTCTGGTTCACTGTCTGGTACTGGCCAGCCTGACCTTAGAATAGGTGTTTCCAGCTACTATGGTGCCATTTCAGTAGCACAAATTGTGAGTACCTCTAGCTATCACTGTGAGTTGGATCCTAGTTCAACACTTACTGGTATACCATCCTCTGCAGCCTCTCACTGGGTGCAACCATCTAGTACAAGCAGCTTTAGATTGGAACTTATGGACTCTAGCAGGGATAGCATGGCCAGCCATCTGTGGCCTTCTAAAACTGTTTCCTTTTTCCCAAGTTAGGCCTTTGTTAATAAACCCCATTGTTGTTATGCCCTAGTCTGAACACCTAAATGAGAACCCACAGACAGTGAGCTATCTCCAGCCTTAGCACTGTTTTAGGTACTCCTAAATCAAACCTTCTGATCTGTGTAGAAAAATAATTTCTTTCCTATTTCCAAGAATTCCTGCTATCACTGAGGTAGAGAGAAGGTGTCACTGTGTAGCACATCCAATTTAGACAAATGGGGATTCAAACAAGAGCTCCTGAGGAAAACGGGCCTTCAGCAGAAAACATCACCATTCAGAATCCCTTGCTTCAGAGAATTTAGATCCAGTAAATTTAACCTAAGTTGATTTTTTATCAAAAGAGAATACCAAAAATAAATAAATAAATAAATAAATAAATCTGCCTTTACCTTACATTTTGCATTCTACAAAAGTATTAATTTTAGATGTTTTTTGGAATGAAGTACATTAGAAATTGTACCAGATCCACTTTTTTCCTTCCGACTAATTTGGAGGGTAGATAGGGAAGAAAAAAAAGAGAGGGGGAGAGAGGAGAAAAGAGGCAGAGAGGAAAAGGGAGAGGAAGAGAGGCAAGAGAGATTTTAAAGAAATGTGGAGAATAACAGAGGCCCTTTGTACTAAATGCTAAAATGCATAATAGTGGGTAGAAATTTACAAGTACTAACAAACAACTTATGGAATTAAAAAAGAAAGGCTCATGGAAATAAAAAACAGCTTAAAACCTTTTGGTTCTTAAGGTCAAGGAAAAAGAAAGACCTTCTGTAATACCAACTGCTGGTATTACAAAGATTAAAAAAAAAAAATCCATTTCCTTGTTTTCTTTTTCTTTGAGTGAGACAGAAAACCTAGTGAAACTCCAGGCTGTCAACCACTGGTCCCCTACAGCTAGCCATGGCAACAGCTGCACGGCTCTGTTGTAATAAACTGGAACAATTTAATAGCTTTTATTGTTCTGCAGTGGTGTCTGAGCATAGCCACTCTCCCCTCCTAGGACTCCTGGGCCCCGCAAGGGCAGCAATGAGAGAAGATCTCATTTACCTAAAAGCACTTATAAATTTTTAATTTGCTTTAACAAGTAAATTAACAAGTCCCTCATTCAGGCAAGTTTTATGGCTTCTTGCCACTTGGGGAAGGCCGTAAAAGTTTTATAGATAATCCAGAGCTACTGAGACTGCTCATAATAAATTGTCTGTTTCCTGTTATTTTATCAAACCACTGGGCTCCTAATGACTTAAAGTCACAGTTCCCTTATATTTAAGCTTTTTATGGGGCCATATTTATAAACTCCAAAGAATACCTTAAACTATACTGGGCCCTTGCTAATCATTATGAAGTTGGTTTTTGTTTTTTGTTTTTTTTTTTTAAATGGGAGTTTACCTTAGCTCACACCCTGCTAATAAATGCTGCAACATGTTATGGAGACAGCATGCTGGTTTTACATATAATTTAAGATGCTGTTTTAGCCAGAGTTTCCATCAGTAAATACTTTAAGGTACCTGCAGCTAGATCTGTTTTGTTCAGACTCACCAATAGCTCAATAGCTCTCCCCACTAGACTGTGGTGCTTTCTAGACTGCTGCATTTTATACTAGAAGGAAGCAGTCTGAGGACTCTAGGTAGCATGCCTGCTGAGAGAAAGTGAGATTTAAAAGAGTGGACCACACTGTAGATTAACATTAAATTTAGCTCTGGGTTACCAGAAAGCTACTTAGATCTGAATTATCTTAGTCAGGGTTATAGGAAGGATAAACGACAAAAGTAGATCTCATTCAAATATTTCACTCATTAATGGGTGCCTATTATCAGTCAGAATGGGGGGTGACAAAGTATGGACTATAGAGAGAAGTAAATATTCAAATAGATTATAACACTTTCAATAGCTAGACTGAGTATTAAAAATCAATGACTAGGTAAGGAGAATGAATTATGCTATCAAATTCCATTTTTGTAAATGTAGAGTTAGTGACCAGTCTACTTTGTGATGATCTTTATGAACTGTATGCCTCTCTATCTCTCTCTCCACTCTCTCTCTCTCACGCACACACACACTCACAGATACACGGTAAAGAAAAGGTATATGTTTTTACAATTTAATCTTAATAATGGAATCTTAAGAAAAAGTCACCCACCACCAAGAACAAAATGATCAATGTAAGGCTTTTAAACAAAATGATTGAAAAGGCCAACAGATCACACCACAGTTCATACAGATAAAACATGCACTGCAGAATGCACACTGAGTTCTCATTCCATTCATATTGATTTTTCACCCAGAATATACAACTTCACAGATTATTACCACCCAATGTAGTCTCACATGAAGTTCCATCAAATATTTAAATAATGACTGTTCATGTGTGGCTCCATATTTTTGATTATTTTAATTGTAGTGCTTTATTTAGTGCTGCATAGCATGAGCCTCTTGGCCAAGATGTCAGAACCCATTCACCGAAAATGCATTCATAATGATTTCTTCCATTTCATCCCTCCCTGGGGGAAACAAACACTAGAAGACAGAAAAAGAAAAATGGGATCCATGATAGCAAAGTTTGGAGTAAATACTGCCAGGGGATTCCTCTCCAAGTATGGGGTATGTGTGCTGAGGTCAGTTACTTCAGTTTTAGAAAAAAATTCATTTTGTATACCTTAATTTCAGTGGTATATTTTAATTCTTCTGGAACACTCTGTGAGAGGTAAAGTATACTAATCTTCATTAACTTAGAATTATTTTCCTTTTGACTTTTTCAGGGATCTAAGAGATTGGACCATAAATGGTCTCAATAAATGTCAATCGCGGCCCTCCCTGGTGGCGCAGCGGGTTAAAGCACAGTACTGAGAATCTGAAGCCACTTCCGCATGAGTTCGATTCCCGCCTGCAGCCTGCCCCGGAGGAGACCACATGGCGAGCCAGACCTCTCCTGACCCGCCCGCTGCTCCCCTCAGCAGTGTACTTCGTAGATCTGCCTGTTCTGCTCCCCACTCTGTCTCTGGTGAAGCCTCTCACCACCCCTGAGCCTCTGGCCTGTACCCCAGTTCTGTATGCACAAATAAATAAATAAATCTTTAAAAAAAAAAATGTCAATCGCTATAGAAAATCTAAATAATAAAAATGCACATAAGGACAGTCCTTTATAGAGTATTCTCACACACATCATTTTATTCAAATTTTTCAGTCCCCAAAGTCAATAAATCTCTCTCCATTTTCCAGATGTGAAAATTTGTTCAGACAAGTTCACATAGCTAGAGAAATGAACAAGTCATTGAACTAACTTGGGGGATCCCAATGAAAATGACGATAGAACAATATAGACTGTTCTGCTAAAATGCTACCTTGCTGTCCTTAGGACCATGTGCTAAATTAATATCAAGAGCTATGTGGTTCAGGTGGTTTTGCTCAATTCCATGACAAGACACTGTTAAGTTCATTTCTTGTAAACTGCAAGTCACTGCCTTCCGTAGGACTTAGACAAGGTGATTTTTCTCTTAAGAGCCTAGCATACAGTAAGGAACATATGGAGGCAATTAATAAATTTTTATTGAATACAAAGTCAATATATATATTTTAGGTGCACAGTTGCATGATTATTTGTTTTAGTTTCTCTCTCCAGCAGCTCATAAACTACAGAGCAGTGAGTCTGTTGCTTTTTTTTTTTTAACCATAACATCCCCAGTGTCTAACATAGTGTTCAACATCTAGTAGTTACGCAATGAATAATGAATGCAGACAGTCATGACAGAACTAATTTAATGTCCACTCATTATCGCTGCTAAAGTTATCTCCAAAATAAGAACTGTTATACCCTCTCCTAATAAGCATTATGGAACATTATCTCTGAACATCATTAGTTAAGACTTGAAGAAGTATTCTTGGTTTATAAAACCTTTATGTGTCTCCAAACAAAGTCTTGACCACATAAACACTACACAAACACACTCACACACATCACCACCACCCTTAATCTGTGATTTAATCCTCTCAAATTTACATCTGATCGCCATTCATTAAACAAAACAAAAAAAAATATATTTGCCCAATCCTCCTCTTGTCTGAAGCAGGCTGTTTGCCAATTGTTTCCACAGAGGTAAATGAGATCATTCCTTGGTTGCACCTAAGTCCTTTAGAATCAGGAGTTTTTCAGTTCACGTTTTAGGTTAATCTTTTCCTTTCTTTAAGAACAGAACATCCTCTTTGCAGATCTCCCTAAGGGCTTGGTATTTACAACATCAAACAGAACACAGAAACCATTGCACCCACTTCCAAAAGCCTATTATACTGTCAACTGGCTTCCTAACTGCAACCAAGGGAGAAGGCTTACAGACCCCTAAGTTGTTTTTTTATTTTTTTCTTGGGGTGGGGAAGTAGTGAGCTGTACATGGCTCTGCTGGAAACTATCCATCATTTCTCCAAGCTACCACTGCATTTTATTTCACTAAAGAACTCCTAATAAGATGGTCGACATTCCAAGGAGGAAAAAGCAACTGGAACTCCCTAGCTCACACACACACACACACCTCCCAACCCCCAGCTTTATTTCTTAGTCTCTCTCAAACTTTCAATTGTTGGCAAGCTCTGAGAATGGGGACTGTCATGCATGGCTACCAATGAGTCTTTTCCATACTACTTAACAAATCATAATATAAGGCAGATCCACAAAAAAAAAAAAAAAAAAAAAAAAAGCACAAGTCCAGAGGAGGAAAAGATTTGTGGCAGTGCCTCATGGTACTGCGTGACTTATGTTCTACTATTTACATTGGGATGCATAGGAAGGTCCAGAGTCAAAAGCGGGTGGGATCAGGGAACAAGCATAAACAGGATTTTTAACTTTCAATTCAAACAGTATGTTCTGTATATTACTTTTGCTTCTTTAGAATCAATCCAAAGTATTACAAGAAGAAGGGAAAAGCTGCAGCTGTCAGCTTATACCAGCAGGGATTCACCTCCCTTAACTATTAGCAGAATTTATGAGTGTCTTATCCAAAAGGACAGCACTAATGGGTTCCAAGTAGGACAGAGTTTCCAAAAAAGCAGTGATATACAAAAAACTCTCATGACACATACACACACATGCGCGCATAAATCCCACTAGGTTGAACATTAAACTATGTATCTTCTCAATATGCTTACATTCTCCTTCCAGTTAGTTTCCAATAGTTGGTTACTATGGGAAAATGGAAAAGTTCTTAAAGGGTTGTACATCAGAAAAATGGAAATGATAGAAGGGCAACAGAAGGTAAAACACTGAAGAGAGGCAAATGCATCTTTTCCCAAAAGCCCCACATCTGTATATGTAAAGTGATTCAAATTACAACATTCTGTGATTTCCCTCAATTTGGTCCCTAGTCATGTATTCCAGGAAGGCTCACTTGGCTTGACATGGCTTTGAAGAATTCAACACTCACAAAGAATACTTATTTCTTAGAGACACTAAATAAATTCTGGGTAAAGTCCTTGAATACTTCTGAGTTTAGATACTTGACAGAAGTTCTATTTTCACACTCTGACACACTCTATAAACAGCCTACATGTTCTCCGCCACCTGTGTGTTAGCAAGGGTCACATCTTTTTTGATACAGACTCCCCTGGCCTTAAGCCTAGAGAGCCTAGCAGATGAAATGGGGTGACTCATTCCGTGCAAAATGCATTAGACACAGCTCACCTGTACATGCCCTTCATGTCTCCTCATAATCTCCTTTTCGCCATTCTGAGTTAATCTTTCAACTTATAAATTGATAAGAAATTCATCCACTGTGGATAATTTCTTCCCTCTAGAGAAGGCTTTTTGCTCATGCAAAGCCTGTCCATAAAAGTGAGGAAGTAAGACAAGTGAATCATACATCTTGATTTTTAAAAAAAATCCAACTGAAAATGTTGCCTTGGATTCACGGGTGTTACTGAGCCAAGAAGAGATTACCACCCACAATTTTTGACTTTTGATTTTTATTTAACAACTCATTTGTATAACCTCTATGAATGAAGGCAACAGACCTTAAGAGATTTGCAGCTAAAGTTCTATCAAGTTGGAAGGTTATGTCAGCTGCCAAGTCTGAAAATGGAGCCCTGCACAGCAAGAAAATGGTGAGAGGTTGGTTACAGACATAAGTAATTGATCTGTCTGAAAATACAGGCTACGAATCATGGGATTAATACTAGTGCTCCAGCTGGGGCTGTACTGCTCATTTCCCTCTAGCTCTCTGACAACAAAGACGTGCCTCTTTCTCTAGGGACAAGAAAATATTTTATTAAAATCTTTATATAACTTAGAAGCAAAGATTCTGTAAAAACATCCTAGAGATTTGGGGAGGAGGGAGGTGCAGCCACCATAAGGCAACCATCCCACAATTTTACTTTGATCTGATTTTCATTTCAAAGCAGTCTGCTTCCATGGCCAAATGTACGTGCCCCACAGCTCAGCAGACATGGAGAGGGAGCCCCGCTAGTGGTGTGCTGAGCTGGAGAGATGTGGATGAGGAAAGCAGTGGAGAGCTGCAGGGAAAAATAAAGCGGGAAAGCATCCAAAACTGCAGCTGTGCTGGCCCATTAAAAAGCTGAAACTCATTCTGCTGTTCGACCTCATGCTTATCACCACATAACTATTCATCAAAGAAATTTCAGTGCAATTAATTAAATTATTCCCATGTCTGTGCCACAGAGTCGTTATTCCAATATCAGCTTTCACTCACACTCTCTTAAGCTCATGTCTGCATGCCAAGTCACTACTCTAGGGTTGTCCAGTCTCAATAAAGCTATGCTCCTCACCACTCACACAGGCTATCATTTCTCTTTTTTATTGCCATTTATTTTCCACTAGGATTTTGCTGCCAGTATATTGGCAGAACTTCCAGTATATGGATGTAATGAAATCTACCACAGACACTTAACACGGGGTCAGAATGGAGCTCAGCTCATGTGAAGCTGTAATATAATAAACAAATGCTTTCAGGAGGAGGATTTTATCAGCTCAAAAATAGAACTTGGTATCCTCTGGTACCAAGTGCAGAAAAGTTGGAGTCTTTTGAAAATTCTTGTGATAATTAAGTTTATGGCTGAAGTATGCCTAACATAGGAAATCTGAGATACAGCACAGATTCTTTTTCATCTGTCAGAGCTGGTTTATGAAAAAGGAAGAGAATGAAAGTGTACTGCTGAAATTATGTTTTTCTAATAGCCATCCTCTTAGTCACAGAGCTGTAAGTGGCATACTCATATAATTTAGAGGGTCTGACTGTTGCCTATGGAACTTTTCCTTGCAATAGCAATAAAAAAATATAAATGAGATTAAGGGAGTAATTCCCTCTTCTTGATAGCCAACGTATGAACATTTAAGGATTGTCTCTTTCCTTATACATCTCTAGAGCAAATTATAGGATTGGAACAAAGTATACATCTACAGATTTTTGTATTTAATATATTCTAACAAGACTGAAACATTCATATAAATGCAACTTTAGGCAACATTCATATAAACACAACTTTTTGAAGGAGGTAACACTACAGAAAATTTGCACATGTTGACTCAGAATTGCAAAGTAGGTGTTCAGAAGGCTCCAGATGACCTAGTAGGGCTACCATCTCAGCTTGACAGCATTTATTTCTCAGTTAATTTTCAAACTTTTTTTTTT
>NW_004567125.1:4292516-4317870 GCF_000260355.1 Condylura cristata | reverse complement strand
GCCCCTGAGCCTCTGGCCTGTACCCCAGTTCTGTATGTGCAAATAAACAAATCTTTAAAAAAAAAAAAACTTAGTTTAAAAGTGGGAAACACTGTATCTTTTTAAAGTTTCAATAGTTGATTCTATCAGTAAAAGTCACATGCTTGTAATTTCCCATATGATTTTTTTTAAAAAAATTTTTTTATTAGTAAGTGGAATTTATTTTTTAAGTACTGAATGAAAATATTTAGTCGAGGAAAATCAAAAGATGCTGAACAGCTTCTAAATTTGATAAAAAATACAAGTAAAGTCTTAAGAAACTCAAAAACCTTAAAGATATGAAACACACATTCAAAAAAAGACCTATTTATTTAAAGTCATAATCAAACTGCTCACAAGTGTTAGGTAAAATTCTTAAAAGCAGCTACCAAAAAAAGACATGTCATATGCACAGCAAAAAAAGATGATAGCCAATTTTCTTATAGAAGACAATGTAACTCAGAAGTATGATGTGATCTTCTTAAAGTACAGAGTGGAAAAGCTAACAACACATACATTTAAAATATCACAAGTGAGAGTAAAATCAAGACTTCTTCCAAACTACAGAAACTGAAAGAGTCATCAGCAAACTTGTACTACAAAAAATATTAAAGGATATCTTTCAGACAGTAGGAAGATGGTAATAGAATACACACCTGTATAGAATGAAGGACTTTGAAATATTAACACAGCTGACATAGTAAACATTTGTCTTATCATTTTAGTCTCTTCAGATGATAAAAAATTAAAAATCAGTAAAATTACAGCATAGAATTTATATACAAATGACAATGAGACCACAAAGAGAAGAGAGAATGGAAGTTAGTTGTACGGTTTTGTAAAATGGTATATCACTTAAAGGTAGACTCTGATAAGTTAGAAATACATTACAACCCCAAAAGCAGTAAAGAAAAAAAAAACCACCACACTATAATTTTAAGCCAAGAAAACAAGCACAATAGAATCAAAAAGTAATCTAATCATACAGAACATAAGATAGCCAATATATGTAAGGAAAAAGGCAAAGGCTATCAAATTCAGGATAAACAAAACAATCAAACCATACACTCTCTATGAGAAATGTATTCTAACTATAAAAAGACAAAAAAGTTAAAAGCAAAAGGATAGAAAAGATACACAATATATAATACTAACCAAAAGAAAATTGGAGTAACTATACTGATAAGAAAAAGGATGATGGCCTCAAAAGTTAATACATCTAATAAAAAAGATTCAAAATAAATGAAGAAAAATGATAAATTTAAAGGAGAAACATGAAAATACAAATATGGGCAGACATTTCAGTATACATATCTTTTTAATTAATAGAACAATTAGGAAGGCTATGGATGATTTTCAGAACACTATCAACAATAACTGGCATGTATAAAATATTTTATTCGGCCCTACCTGGTGGCGCAGCGGGTTAAAGCACTGCACTAAGAAGCTGAAACCACTTCCGCATGAGTTCGATTCCCGCCTGCCCCGGAGGAGACCACATGGTGTGGCAGACCTCTCCTGACCCGCCCGCTGCTCCCCTCAGCAGTGTACTTCATTGATCTGCCTGTTCTGTTCCCCACTCTGTCTGGTGAAGTTTTTTACCACCCCTGAGTCTCTGGCCTGTACCCCAGTTCTGTATGTGCAAATAAATAAATATTTAATAATAAAAAAAACCCATTCTATAAAATATTTTATTCAATACTTTCCAAGTGCCCTGTGGATATTTACCAGATAGACTATATTCTGAACCACAAAACAAACCTTGATAAATGTGAAAAGTAAAGGAGTAATAAATTAGAAAGTATTTGATTTGAATTAATATGGAACATAGCTTATCAAACTTTGTGGGCTAAACCTAAAATAGCAAATTGAGGAATCCCAGGCTTAGGGATTTCAGCATTTATTTATTTTTTCAGAAGGACCACATAGTAAATATTTTAGACACTAAAAGCCACATATGGATTTTTTTCCCTTTTATTCTTTTCTTTTTAAAACCTCTTATAAATGAAAGACCATGGTAGTTCATACACTGCAGAAAAACAGGTTGCAAGTTTTATTTGGCATACAGGCCTTAGTATGGCAAGCCCAACATAGACAACTGAGTCAATAGAACACACTTAGATTCTAAAATTCAACCCCATTTATCCAGACAGTTGATTCTGACAATGATGCAAAGACATTTCACATGACAAAGGACAGTATTTTCAACAGTGGTACTGAGATAACTAGAAATACGGAAGAAAATAAGATTAAATATTATATAAAAATAATTCAAAATGAATTAAGAGACCTAAATTAAAAAACCTAAAACTGTAATGCTCAGAGAAATAAACAGAGAAAACACCTTGCTGCTCTGATTATGAATGATCTTTTAAATATATAACTTACAAAAGTAATTATTAAAGCTAACTGGAAGAAAATAATCTTTATCCAAAAAGAGATAATCTCAACACACAACAATACAAAAACCAACTTTTTTTTTTAATTAAGGGGCAAGAGATTTGAACAGAGCTCTGCAGAGACGATATATAAATAAAAAATAAGCATTTGAAAATATATCTAAATTCATCAGTCATTGGGGAAATGCAATTCAAATACACTATATACATTTATAACAGTTAAAATGAAGACTGACCATATCAAGAATCAGAATATGGAAGCAATTAAACACTTACAAAAAATGTTGTATTATGGCTGCATGTTGGACAACCACATTGATTACTATTTAGCATTTCCAAAAAGAATTAATGTAGAACTACCACTTCATCTAGTCATTCCATTTCTAGATATTTACTCAACAGAAAATAATGCATATTGTAGTTATATGCACATATTCATAGTAACACAAGAAATCTGGGTACAACTCAAAAGGCCATTGAATGTATAGACAATCTTTGTTGTGGCCATTAAGTATCAATAATATCAGAAGTAAAAAAAAGAATATATACCACAATTCATATAAAACTGAAAATAATTACACAGATTAACAAAGAATCAGAACCTCCACCCCCTCCAAAAAGTGCATAACGTGTGATTTCACATATGCAAAACTGTAAAAAATATCTAAAAATACAAAATATTCTATAGAGATGGAAGGCAATTGATTGATTACAAAGGTAGGAAGTTGCAGAGATGATGGAGCCAGGATTTACAACAAGCTAGAAAGAAATTATTGGGGGTGATGGATATGTTCATTATCTTGATCATGGTAATGGTCTCATGGGTGTATGCACATGTCAAAACTTATCAGATTGTACAGTCTGAATATGAGCCGTTAACTATATGTCAATTATACCTCAAAAAAACTGCTAAAAAATGAAAGAAAATACAATAGTCTACATTTACACTGTGCATTATGAAGCTTATTTAAGCATCTATATGCTAATATGTGTGTGTATACACACACACACACACATATATACCAAAAAAAAAAAAAGATAGATAACCTGAAAGCTCTGACCAAATGAAACTACTGAGAAAGTATGAAGCAAATGCGCCATCAAGAAAGAACAGAAGTAACAGAATCAAAGGGGTAAGTTGAGGGAACTAGCGTTAAAAAGAGAATAATTAATGAATAATTTCACAAACCAGAGATAAGTGATGTCATGAAGTCTGGCTGAGGAAAATCAGTAGTGCTAAAGGATGAAAGCTCTACAATGTAAAGCATATATCTTCACATATATGATGCCTGGCATCAAAATACTCATTAGACACTGAAAATAATGATGACATGGTGGATGGGAAGTAAACAAAATTACCAGATTTTATGATTTAGGAATTTACTGATTACCTTGAAAAGTGTGTTTCACTAGAGAAGGTCTTCAGTTGGTTAAGGACTAAATTAAGAGGGAAGGAGCTGGTCTGGTAATAGGAAGTTCAGGAAACACAGGATTGAAAAGCCAGCTTTCCCATTCAAAGTTTCCAAAGAGGATTAAAGTTTTCAGACCCACTAAATACTGTTCTTGAACTTAAGACACATTTCAGACTGTTTGGAACAATTTTAGTCTGTTGGGAACTGAATCATTAAAACCAGAAGTAAAGTACTAAAAGTCCAGCTGTCTCTGTAAATATTTTTAAAACATATGCAACAAGTAAAACCTCTCCTCTTTCCTCTACAGAGACATATGATCTTAGCCTGACTCCTGCTTTGAATTAGAAATGCTTCACCCTTCCCAACATAGGATAATTTTTTAAAGTTTTTAAGACAAATTTTCTTGTAGGAAAGATTACAATAAATCATCCATATACCATAAAATTTAATTTGGAAGTTCCAGGTATTAGCAAATCAACATTGTAGGCATTTAGTCAACACAGGATTGAAGGGCCATTTTATTTCCATAGTTACATTTTTAGTATTAACAGAAATATTTTTGGAATAGATGTTGGAGGTAGGGAAGCATAAAGTTAATGATACCTCTCCCATTCACATACAAACACAAAGTAAAGGAACATCACAATACCAGATGAATCAACATTTTAAAACATGAGTGCATGTTTGTATACACACAGTCACTAAAAAAAAAAAAAAAAAACAAACAAACTGGTTTTTCTTTCTTAAAAGTATTAACTTCAACAACTGAGTTTTTATTTCTTCATATTTACCATTACATTAACAAAGCTAATTTCCCATTACTAGAAGTGATTCTCAAAATTATTAGATCATCTTGCAATTCTATCTACAAATCTTAGCAAGCACATTTTGTACCTAGTTAAAGTATATGAAACACAAAATTCCTCAACATTGACACTAACATGAGTGGAAATGAGTCTCTTTCAATTAAAAAGCTCTCACAAAAAAACTTTATTTCACTTGAGTGGTCTTTTTGGTTAAGTAGAAAGAGTCATAAGAACATTATTCTTTGAACTACTTCTTTTTTTTTTTTAAAGATTTATTTATTTATTCATACAGAACTGGGATACAGGCCAGAGATGCGGAGGGTGAGAAGATTCACCAGAGACAGACTGGGGAGCAGAACAGGCAGATCGATGAAGTACACTGCTGAGGGGAACAGCGGGCGGGTCAGGAGAGGTCTGCCAAGCCATGTGGTCACCTCCGTTGGAGCAGGCGGGGATCAAACTCATGCAGTAGTAGCTTAAGCTTCTTAGTGCAGTGCTTTAACCCGTTTCGCCACTGGGGAGGGCTCTTTGAACTTCTTTTTAATGTTCATTGATTTACCATTGGTTTACAATGTTATGTAAGTTTTGGGGGTAGTAGCGTGCTTTGGATTTCTAATTTTACGTTTTTAAAATCCTTTCTTCATATTTCACAATTTTTACTTACAATAAGTTTTCCAGAACACCAAATTTCTGTTATTATTGAATTATATTTCAGAGCAGTGAAAAATAATGGCTAGTCACCACATTAACCCTCCTCACTGTTTCCTCACAGATTATACTCTGGGAGAAAACTGCAAGTAGATAAATTCCTAAGTATTTGTTACTTGAAATAAATGCTTTGGATAATTAAATGGCCTGCGCAGTATCCAAAGCTCCTCCTCACTCAATTAGCTTTCAACTCATTAGATTCCAAAGACTTGCTGAAATTCTAATGACATTTAACACCTCTCTTCTGTCCCCTCTAGTAATATTTTGACTATGGCAGGCATGCTTAAAGACTCAATAAACACTTTGTCTTTCAAGTGTTCGATAGTGGCTGGCATTCACAACCCCAACTTCACATCCTGTGATCAGGAAGTTTTCCTATATGGCATTTGACTTTCTTGCTCTACTGAAAGCATAAATTTCATCATTTACACAATATCCTCCCTGACCTTGATTCCCATTTGAACTTTAAGAGTCTCGTGCCCTAGCTACTGAGCTAGCTGGGCACTCATCTGGATTTTAAACAGTGACAAGTTGTTAATGATTAACAACTGACTCCCTGCAAAAAGACAGAAGCGAAGCAATGTATGTACTCTCCTGTATTATAAATTTTGCTGACATAAAAGCTATGTAACAACTTACACAAAATTACAAACTATGTAATACTTTTACTATAAATTCCAAATAGCCAAATGATTTATATAAAATACTTCTGTTGAAACATGTAGAACTCTTACCTTTATAGCCAATCCATGGTTGTATTTGAATAATGAGTGAAATTTGATTGATATTTTTCAAGCCAATAAAATGAAAATGGAACAATTAAGACAGATGTCAGAATTTCAGTGTTATTCATGAACTTCAGACTTCAATGACATGAATAGCTTCTTTGTTGAATTGGATAGTTTTTAAATATGGGAAGGATATCCCACAATGTAACAAATACAGATATAACATATTTTTAAGATTAATAACATTTTACATTATATTCTTAAAACCTAACCTATCAAAAACGAAAGATTTTGCTGTTAACCAACTTCTGTGGTATAAATACTCAAATTGTCATTGAAAACAATCTATAGAAGTGATGTTGCTAAATCTAGGGTTGGGAAGAAATGCTCACTGGACACCGCAGTGTATCTATCATACAACAGCCCCAACGTCAAAGATAACAGTAATCCAAAACAACTAGGAAGAGGTGAGTTCTGAATATCAATTATGATTAAGTAAATCACATTGAAAGCAAATATATGTTCATGAGCTTTAAAAAAAGATTATTTCTGATAAATGACTCACAAAATTACCTAAAATTAATAACTTGTTTTCAGGAGCTGTTTGCCATCAATCAGGTCAGAGCACACCAAAAAAAAAAAAAATGCTTTTGAACAAAAGTGAGAGTACTGTTGGCAAATGGTTTTTGATATCTTCCCACTAGTGGGCAAGGAGTACATAACACAGCCTATAAACTCCACAAGTCCATCCACATCCAGGCTATCCACTTTGATGGTTAGGAGTATACAGAAACAATGACACATAAAATATGTCTCCAGACAAAGATAACTCTGGCACTACTCTCCCATGTTTTCTATAATTGAACTTAATTAATATGAAGCATATATAAAGATTAAATATATATATAGTTGTATGTATGTATGTATGTATGTATGTATTAAATGTACAAGCACACACACACACACACATCAAGTCCTGGTATCAAGGTATTCAGTATCAAGGTATTTTACAAGAAAGATATGCCCCTGGTAACAAGGTATTTTACAAGAAAGATATGCCCCTAGTTCCAATCCACAAAATGCAATGAAAATATTCAAACAAACTAGTTTTCACAAAGGTATACATTAGTTGCAGGGCAATAACAAAATCAAAATTACTTCAGTAGTAACCTCTTCTCAGTATAAAACAGAATGTTTCATTTTCTTCCTCTATTCTTTCTTCCTTCCCTACTTGCTCCTCCATTTCACCCTTCCTTATACCTGAGAGGTGAGATAATTTGATAGTAGAAGATATGTAACCACTATTATCACTGCCCTTCTTTCAACCTATTAAAAGGTATCATTCATACAACCTGAAAATGGCTACAAAATGAAGATATGTTGCACAGAGAAGATAGTAGGAAGAAAACATTGCCTTAAGGAACAAACAAATTTTACTGCAATTGTCATTAATAGTAGTAAAGACTCACCAAAGTTCTACTGAAACAGGCAACTAAACATTCACTGACTACCTACCATATGCCTGAGTACAGGTCAGGGAGCATGCAAAGAGAAATAAGCCATGATATCTGACCACTTACTTGCTCAAATACAAAACATCAAAGAATGAAACTTGGGACAATCCACTGTTAATGTCAGCATTAAATCTTCCAGAACTATAATGATAACAGGTGACTACCTTAGGAATATAGTACTGACAAAACTGGAAAATATATTCCAGATATCCAAGGGTCTGGAGTAAAATTTAGCAGGGAGGCCTGCACAGGAAGCAGTAAAGCAAGAAGGGGGCAATGCACAGCCATCCACAAGCGATGAAACAATCCCAGTCAGTGTGTGTAACCTGATGGCTTCCATCCCTGGTAAAGTGTTAGTTGGGGGAGAGGGAGAGGAGACTTAGGAGAGGGGCAGAGGGGGGGATGGAACTGATCCATCTGTATCACAATCTATAATCAAGTATGATATCCTATAATCATCTAGGGTCTTTCACAATGAAATCAGGGTAAGGAAGAGAAAGACAGTTGGATATATCTCAATTGTTCATCATTTAAGTTCAACAAGCATCCTTTTTGCTCTGTGTACAGAGCAGGAGTTAGATTTTGAAATGACAAAGGTGAGTGCAATGAAGCCTCTGACCAGTCACATGAAGCCAACAGTCACAGATAGAAAAATGGAATTTATGCATTCAATATTTTAACTATATAAATAAGAAAAGAACCTCAGAACATCTGGTTATGTGCTCTGCCAAACCATGAGCATGTAGCACATTCTCCCTGGACCAGTGATTATTAACACTTAGAATTGGGAAGTACCCATAAAAACTATCTTATCCATTCATAAGTCTAAATTAATATTCCTTCACAAAATCTCCAGACTAGCAACAAATACCTATGATATTTCCAGTGAGATAACTCTTGCAAATAAAGCTCATCCCTCTTTTGGGCACCTCAACATGTTTGAAAGTTCTCCCTTACATGTTTTATCTACCTGTATCTTCCATCCACTGCTCTAACTTATGTCCACTGGGACCCCCAGAATAAGTCCAATTCCTCTTTTACATGATAGTCCTTTAAATATTTAAGACAATTCTTATATACCCCCCTCACTTGCAGGCAAAATATCTCTAGTTCTTTCAACCATTTCTAATAGGACATGATTCTAAGTCTCTTCATCCACTGGATAACCTTCTCTGAATGAACCGTAATTTCAATATTACCTCAGTTTTACTCAGATAGGCTGCCATTATACTATGCTTTCACAATATGTACTGGGACTGTTGAGATTCATTTTTATAGTATTACATCCAAGATTTCACATCTGTCTCTTTTCATTGCTTCAGTCTGATAGATTTGAACTACTTTTAATCTAACAACTTTTGGGATGAGGGTAAGGAAGAGAAAGACAGTTGGATATATCTCATCCAGAGTAAGTAATCTCTCTCAGCATCAGATTATTCACATACCTGATGCACAAGTTGCCCCTGACCTCGATATAGTCACACATTAAAATATTAAAAAATTGCATCAAGTGAACAGCCTTGTGGCATCAACTCCGAATAATCCCTCACATTCACATAGCTACCCAACTTGTTATTATTTTGTGTAACTAACATATTATTAACTTCAGACTACTCCATATCCTCACAAAGACCTTTTGAAGAACTTTGTAAAATTATTTGCAGACTGGCCCTCCCTGGTGGTGCAGCGGGTTAAAGCACTGCACTAAGAAGCTTAAGCCAATTCCGCATGAGTTCGTTGCCCGCCTGCCCCGGAGGAGATGCATATGGCGCAGCAGCCCTCTCCTGACCCGCCCGCTGCTCCCCTCAGCAATGTACTTTGTCGATCTGCCTGTTCTGCTCCCCACTCTGTACCTGGTGAATCCTCTCACCCTCCACATCTCTGGCCTGTACCCCAGTCCTGTATGCATAAGTAAATAAATAAATCTTTTAAAAAAAATATTTGCAGACAGACCGCTACAGATTATCTAAGACATTCTTCCAATCAGGGTTCAGAAAACTGGCCAAGTGCCAAAGCAGCCCATTGCCTGTTTTTGTTTTATGAAAATACAGCCATGACTATCCACTTACATGGTATCTTTAGCTGCTTTGGAGATACCATGGCAGACTAAGTAGCTGCAATGGCCCAAAAAAAATCCTAAAATATTCACTACCTGAGTTTGAAGGAAACAATATAATTCGCTATAACAGAACCCACATTGATTCTCAGTGGTGACCACTTTTACTAAGTCATCAGAAGATCATTCATTAGTAATACCTTCTATAGTAAATTCAGGGTTGATTTCAAGCTATGATTTCTAAAACTTGCTTTCTCCTCCCTTAAAAAATCAGAAGCATTCAGGTGCTTTTTTTCTTTACACATCGAGAAAGTTGAATAGATATTGTCTTTTGGCAATTAAGTCTATAGCAAATACTGATATATTTATACTTGTAGTCTGTGTTTTAACAAATTACATATATTTCACATATTCCTAAAACCATCCAATAATACCTTTAGCTGCAAGGCATGTTGGGCATTAGCAGTAGGTCAGCAAAGAAATTAGAAAAAGCTAAAAAGAAACATAATCAGGGCTAAGAAGCCAACTGTACAGTAGGATATTTCTCTCAAAAAGGCTAAAACTAAAATGCAAGGTCCAAATTGCCGAAGTCCTTAACTCAAAAAGACAATGATTCTGGGTCCTCCTTGGTGGTATAGTGGTACAGCACTAAGAAGCTAAAGCCACTTTAGCATGAGTTCGATTCCCACCCCTGGAGGTGACCCACATGGCACGGCAGACCTCTCCTGACCCACCCGCTGCTCCCCTCAGCAATGTACTTCTTCCATCTGCCCGTTCTACTCCACACTCTGTCTTGGGCGAAGCCTCTTACAGCCCCCACACCTCTGGCCTGTACCCCAGTTCTGTATGCATAAATAAATCTTTAAAAAAAGACAATGATTCCCCCTGTTAAGTATCCAACATTGCTGAAGGGGACAGAAGAAGAGGTCACAGCAGTCTCTGAACTAAAGAAAACAAACCTTTTGATGTCCAAGGGGAAAGAAACTGTTCTGGATGAAACCAGTTCCTAAGCAGAGACTGAAGACAAAATAAAGGTCTGTTCTCTGGGGAGAGAGACTGGCAAAGGTAAGGTGTCAGCATCCCATGGCATCTACAGAAGAAATCTAAACTTCCTGATGACATTAAAAAAAAAAAAGAGCTTTGGAAGGAATACTGAAAGACACTGTTATAGTACATGGGCTGCTGAGCACAGAACAGGAGACTAATTACAGATACCACCAAAAGAGTGAATTTCTAATATTATGATGATTAGTTTTAATTTGGGGACTGGTTAAAAGAATGCACCCAGGGCCATGTGCATAACAAGACTTTTATACCCCCAACTTAGGGCCATGGCCAGAAAAAAAAAAAGACACTTCTCTATAGATCTCAAATTAATGCAGAAATAGTATAACTATTTATGTGTACTATGATGAGACAAGAGTTGAGAAGAACTACATTAAAGCTAAACCTACAGATGGCAGGACTTCAGTAGGGATACTTAGAGCAAGCTAGAAATAAATCAGGACATGATTTTGGACATATCTTCAATGAGAAAGATAGAGTAGTTCTCCAATGAAAGGGATGGTATACAATAAATAAAGGAGTGATAAAACTGAGCAATAATTTATATATGGCCAGAGTCAGAACTGGAGCTAATATCCCATGGCATTACTGGGATATAACAGATTTCAAGGGAATTACCTGGGAACAAGACTCACCAGTTCGGGGCGGTGGGGGGAGGGGTGAGGAAAATCACTCCCAAAGGGAAATATTCTGTATGCATAATGAAAAGAAAAGGAAAACTCCAAATATCAAAGGCTTTCTAACCTTAATAGTTTTTGTAACTACTGTCAGTGACTACTTTCTAAGAAAGCAAGAAATTGCACAAGTCAGTTAAACCATACTCATTCTACACATTTTGTAGGGGCCCATAATATATTCAGTTGACAAACAATTCTGCCAAGTAGCTCTTCTACATGTTGATCATGTCAACAAAATTAATTTGACATTTACAGCTATTTTGAGAATAAAATGCAGTTACTTAAATTAGTCTGTGGAAGCAACATGAGACAGAATTATTCAGTTGACAAAATCTAATTAGGTGTTAATTATTTCAGGTCATATGAATTATAAAACCTTTCACAGATAAGTATTTTAATTCAAAGTGGCTCAAAGTGTTATAGAATATTAATAGGCTGACAGTTTTTTCCAATACATTCATATTTCTGTCACCAATAATGCCACCTATTTCCCAAATATTGTCCTACATGTTGGGTTTCATTCTGCCTTGTTTGGTGATAAGAAAAGAAAGGAAGAAGTTCCACACTAGAAATTTTATACAAGCTATTTTTTATACATATAATTCATATACCATAGTAATTTATTTATTTCTACTGAATAATAGTATCTTCCATGTAGACAGACAACTTAGACCAAAATAAATTAAGCAGCCCTCTCAGTAATAGACAATACATCTATGGCAAAATGCTGAAATACAGGTGTGAAATTAATGAAATATGCACTATTCAAGTCTTTTTTTTGTACTTGCTGAGAACCTACAAAACAAGAGCCCTGGAATTATTCTGGACATCAAAAGTTCAGATGCATTAGAGAAGGAACACCTATGCAAAAAAAAAAAAAATCATTCCAAAGATTTTGCATGAAATTAAAGAAGAAAACTGGACAGTAAGCATTGCAAAGGAAGACAAAGTGAAGAGGAGATTATGTAACAAACTGAAAGAAGACTCAAAGAACTTAAATTCCAAAGGTTCCCGTAGAGTGACTGTATGGTCTTTGTGTGCTTACCTTTGATTTATTATGACTGAAAAATGTAATGAGAATATTGAATTCAATCTATAACACTGAACTCACTTCTGATTAGCAAAACAGTTACATACCAACTTTATTTTGGAATGGGGTAATGATGTTTGTCTTTTTGCCCCTCAGAGAAATAAAGCATGTAACAAAAAAAAAAAAAGATCCTTTTGGAGAAAGGTACAAAAAATACAAAATACACTTCATAAAGTAAGTACTTTCTATCAATATAGAAGCACTCATTACAGAATGATGTCCCTTTGACATTATTATATGATTGGAATGAAAATGTCATTAATGGCAATCACTTGAATCCATGGATAAACAGGCAGTGACTACGAAAGACAGACTTCTTTCCGATGTACTTTTAAAATCATGCCTGTTTTGAATTACTGTCATTGCCTTCCGATGTCAGAAATCACCTTCAACTGAACCTCCAGACTATATAATGTCAAAGAACTTAATCAATCCTGGTTACCAAGCACAAGATGGGAGAATCACCTCTTGCATGAAATGGCAGTTCTTAAGACAACAGCTGGAATGGCCTAAATATCACATTAGGTACATGCATAGGTACATTCTACCACATGAAACAATATGGTCGGGCACAAGAAAAAATTACTTAGACCTCATGATAGGTCTGCTCATCATTCTGTAATCTGATTTTTATTCTAGAATATCAATACTACCATGATCATCAATAGTAAGAAAGGAGAGGCTGGCAGGGTTCAGGGAGAAAGGTAAGATAGAAAGAGAAGAAAAGTGAAATTAAAAAGAAAAGGAGAAAGCAAGCAGGAAAACCCATTTGTAACCGTAAAATCATGTCCTCACTTTTGTCAGTGTTCTCTCCCAATTTTATAAGAGTTAAAGGCCGCCAAGTAATAGGGCCTGCAGAGTTTTCCCTTGGGTCACAGCCAAGGCCAGTAACCCTCCTATTAGAGACCTGCCAAGCTTTGTCAATGCAATCTGCTGAATGCCTTGAGTGACAAGCGATCAATATTCTCCACTCTCATGGGTCATCACAGGTGACACAGGCCTAAGTAATAAAACAGCCCTGGCTGCCTCCTCTAACTTAAATGCTTCCCCAGCCACAATATTTCTTTTTTGTCTAAACGCCTCTAGCTAAATTTCTCATAGATCGAACCATCTGATGGGGATAGAGATTCTGAGGAATTGCAATGTGTCTGAATTGATGCTAGCCAGTGAAAGCTCAGTAGACTGGAGAAATAGGTTCAAATAAATCGAAAATGACTAGCTACAGAGTTGTAATCTGCCAGCATCAGACCCTGTAGCAACAAGCCAATATGAAAAAAAGCATGCTGACAGCCAACCACCACCAAGTCACCTGCTGAAATGAGAACCATTTTTCCCCCATGACTGTGTTGATAATAGGCACTTTCTCTATGACATCTCTGGTGGTGGCAGGGGTTGGGGATAAGGCAAGAGTTCCTCATAATGGAGGGAACATTTAGCATTGCATGCAATCAATAACAATCGCTGTTCCTTACAAGTGAGGAAGAGCCCACAAAAAGTGGTGTAAGGATAAGAAATGGGGCAATGCTGCCGTCTGAGGCCACAGACCAACTATAAAATTCTTCCTCCCAGTTTGCAGATGATACTGGTGTCCTCTCCCCCTCCAGAATACAAAGAAGCAGTCACAAGCAAGAGTGACCATGCAGTGATGCAATTATTTATATAACGAATCTTAAGAAAATTTCTATTCAGGATTCCCAAGTGAAATTAAAATTGTCAGGCAGTATTTTCTGAGCAGATGACATAATGCTCAAGTAGTTGACTCTTACAATATAACCAAAACAGTGAATTTACAAAGACTACTAAGTTCAGCAAGTTATTAATAGTCTTTGTCTCCCTCAATGAAGTATTGTATTTTAAATAACCCATGCTACCTTTAAAAATGCATCTTTCATATTGTCAAGTATTAAGCCTTTGAATGTACTTAAGGAGTTCCTATCCCATTAAGTACTTTCTGTTCAAATTTAAATATATACATGTATCCTCAGCACTCATATAACATCAGAGGGGAGCCACCATGCTGCTGTACAAGCACCCCACATATCATCAAGCTCATTCTGATGAAACAGCTTATTAAATATTTGATTCCCCATCATCAGTACATTATTATTTTTAAGGAGGTAAAATAAGTCACTAATAAAGATAAAAAGAGAAAGGAAGGAAGGGAGGGATAGAAAGAAAAAAAAGAAAAGAGGAAGGAAGAATGAAAGGGAGGAGAAGAGGAAGGGGAGGAAGGAAAGAAGGGAGGAAGGGAGGGAGGGAGGGAAGAAGACAAATAAAATATGGTCTTTGAGAGAAATTAACAGAAGACACCCTCTCACAGGAAAAAAAAAAAAAAAAATATATATATATATATATGACCTTGACTCTGGACTACTGTCCCTCAATGATATGAACAGTGGGTTTCCTTCATAGGAAGTAGCTAATCTACAACAGGTGATGTCATCTGATACTTCTCAGAAAATAGGATTTAATGAAGAACCTAGTGTATGACAGGATTACTGAAATAGACTTTTATTGGTAATACTAAGGTCTACACAAGTAGGATTAATTGCAGATAAGAATATGACCTCGTTGATTAACTGAATCATATATTACAAAACTAGAAATTAACGGTGAAGTTGTGGTTCTAAATATCAAGGTGATCAATACATTAATGTGTGAAATGTATTTGTCAGAGTACCTAGAACCTTTAGTACATATGGAGACTTGGGGACTCTCATGGAGACAATACTGGCTCATGCACAGTACAAAGAGCAGAGACATAGCTTTGTGCAAGCAGAGTCAAAGTTCTGTTGTTTGTATGACTCCATAACCTTACTTTGGCTAACTTCTACCTCTTGTCCTTCACAGGTTCAGATTCTTGCAAGTCCATCTCTATTCATGTGATATTAGGTGGCCATATGTTTAAAGTCGCAAAATGACTTTACCTAGTCTCCAATGCTATAGAAAAATACATGGAAGCAGCAACATGCAAGTGAAAGTGAAATGTCTTAGTGGTTAAAAAAAAAATCTCTAGTTCAGGATGACATACAATCCTCTTGGATTACCACTACTTATCGAAAGGTCTCAGACTGAGAAACATTACTTCTAAAAGCACATATGCCCAAAGCAAAACAAACAATCACATGAATTTCATTTTGACATGTTCGAGCATTTCTTGTGGTTAGTTAAGGACTACAACTTTGGTAAAAATCATGTCAACCAAAGAACTAATCGGCAGATGAAGTGGTTATAATAATCATGATTATAATAGTGATATGGCTGTCTTTTTCTGTTAAACCACATTTATTATCAAATAAATATTAACTCACTCTGAAGATATGGAACAGTGTCCTGACAAGTTGCTGCCACTAGAGATGTTACATGTTCAGAAGGCATGCAAAGTAACTCTTTAAATCCTTGGGGGAAAAAATCATTTATGAATATAAAAAATAGCTCATACTTTGTGTAGAAAATAAATCTATGCTCTGCCAATCTAATCTGAATGTAATTTCTTCTAGTTTTTGCTTTATTATTTTTCTTTCTATTTTTCTAAACAAAATACTGTTGTTAGGTGTATACAATTTATTTTTTATTTTTTTAAAGATTTATTTATTGATATACAACTGGGGTACAGGCCAGAGATGTGGAGGGTGAGAGGATTCATCAGAGAAAGAGTGGGGAACAGAACAGGTAGATCGACAAAGTACACGGCTGAGGGGAGCAGCAGGCGGGTCAGGAGAGGTCTGCCGCGCCATGTGGTCACCTCCGGGGCAGGCGGGGATCGAACTCATGCGGAAGTGGCTTTAGATTCTCAGTGCTGTGCTTTAACCCACTGGGCCACCAGGGAGGGCCTGGTGTATACAATTTTTAATAAAATTAAAATTTGCAAATTTTTTCTTGAGGTAAATATTCTTTGGCTCATTTAATCTCTGCATAATATTCGAAAATATAAGAATTACATATATATTGGTTTTATATGGGGAAATAACATTACATGACATTTTCTTCACCTCTGATTTACTACCTCAGCCTAATATCCCAAACAAAGTATTGATGGATCAAAAGGTGCTATATTTAGCAGAATCTGAAACATTCTAAAATGACTTGCACAAAAATCACTCTCACTGTAATTTCCCAGCAGTGACTAACTAGTCTCATTTCTACAAATTGTATTAATTTCATAAGTGGTACCTCCTTGTTTTATTTTTAATTGGGTTTAACTATCATGAACATGGAACTATTTTAATTCCCATGCTCATTTCAAGCCAGACATTATTGACAGGCAGTAAACTGAATTAATTTGATTGAAAGGAGTTAAATTCCACAAGCCTCAAGAATTACTGTTTTGATGATGATTCTTTTCTGTTTAAAAGGAAGCAATCAGAAATGTATCATAAGTTAATCAAACTATACTTTTCATCGCTTTTTCCCTCACCAAGAAGTTTTTCCAGAAGAAATGAGAAATGATTATCATTAAGTGCCTAAATGGGAAAGATGTGGATCAAATCTGACACCGCCACGTAGCTAACAAGTCTCCTGATTAGCTTTGCTTTGAGACCTGGATATTGCTATACTCTGTGTAAATAGCTCTGGGTGTGGGGCAAGGAGTGAGCTTCACAAAATTTAGTTCTATAAAGTTTAATTAAAAATTAAGAGACTTTAAAATACTTAAAATTACCCTGTGTTAAGCTCTAGGAAGTAAGATTTTTAAATGAAACATCAGAAATAGGTAGTGAAGAAAAGATACCCAGTTTTCACTTATTGCCTCCATTGTAGGTGACCTCAAATTTAGTATTCAACTGCCTTTTTTTTTTCACTAGGTAGAAGCAACTATTCGTCTCCAAAATAAAGCTGTTCCTCAAAGTTCTCTTTTTAAACAGCATTTAACTTTTTATAATTTTATTGCTACTGAGAAATCAAAGTAATTTCAATTGCTTTATAGTTTTTGCTTTTGAAGTAAAATTTTACAATACACGACACAATGTGCTTTTGAAAGAACCGTGATTTTACCAAAAAGATCAAACCATGTTTTGAGATTATGGTAAAATCATCTACACTGATTTTTTATTATAGCACCAACTATACCTATAGCATGCAAAGATCTGTCATCAAAATAAGCACTTACATTCAACTGAACATGCAAGATTTAATTCCTTTTTAATCAAAATACAATTTAGAACAGAATCTAGCTGACAAAGTTTTCAGCTCAGCAACATTTTTTCATGGATATTGGTGGACAAAATATAAATTTGACCTTTCTTTAATATTTAACTGGTTTGGTTACTTAATATCCTTTTAATCATGGGTAGTGTAAAGAAAGAAAATGTGAAGTATAGTCTTGGGAGTGAAGGGCTGTTAAGAGTGACTGATGGAGAAGATAGGAAAAAATGTTTCCATAAATGATTTGTTCAGATATTATACTTAGATGTTCATTATACACAAACATAAAGAAAATCCCCCCAATATAAACTTTGTATCTTTTGTTCATGACCTATTTTCTTAGTCCAACCAGTTGGTCCTTTCTACCAGCATTTCTTCATTCATCTATTTAACAATTAATAAGTACATTCTACTGCCTCTGAAGTTATCAAAATAAATAAACAGAATGATCTCCATGTTAAATCTTACACGGGAAAGATATACAATCACTGACAAAATAACACCTATCTGGAGAGACAGAAACCGAGGTTGTAGCAACTCACACTACTTCATATAGTTCTGGGAGTCTAATACTGCTATACATTAAAATTCTCAACTCTAATACATATTTCATAAGGGGTCTTTCATGATACTATGACCCTTAAAAAGATTTTCACCAGCCATTTTGAGAGGATCTATCAGATACAACATTTACCATTATGTCTCTGTAACCAATTTACTCCAAATTACAATCTTGGTAAAAACAATTTACCAAGAGCCAAGCTATTCAAACTTGGAAGGTATCTGAGTACAAAACAAAACAAAACAAACAAACAAAAAAAACCTAAGCCTTAGCCTCCAGGAAAGATAAACTCTCCCGTAAATGACAGAGAGCAGTGTTGGTAGTAGTGTGTACAGAAGATAAACTGCTTTCTTTTGTTCCAAGGCCTAACAGCAGTCATTGTATACTACCTACTTGCTGGATTTGTGTTGCTCTATTGCTGTGTTAAAGGAGCTATTTCTGGTGCTGACCTCTGTATAAAAGCTGGGGTGAGCTGAGTTTTTCTGCCTATTAGACTGAGCTGCAGAGCAAAGGGTAAACCTCTCTGAGTAGACGGGTGAGAGTACACAGACACTGATTCAGGTTTAGTTGACAGCGCCAAGCAAGGCATTTCTAATCTCCCCAGTTAGCACTAAATCAGCATGGTGTACACGAGCCCTTGACAGAGGACAGACAAATGGGACTCACTAAAAGGATAAAGAGTGGCCTGGTGAAGCATACACACTGAATACGAGCTAAGCCTTTATTTCTTAAGCTAGGGATGCTGTGCTGAACCCACATCCATTCAGGACAAAGCTCAGCTCTTCTGTATTAAAATGACGCCTTCTAGTCTGATTATGAGAAAACAGACTATTCTCATTCCAAGAATTGAGAAGTCAGTAATTAAGAGGTATAATCCTGCCTTTCCCTAATTTCCTACTGCCTAAAAAAAGTTAACACAAAGATTAAGAAGATGCCCTTTGAGCCACTGTCAGGTTATATGGTATAATCATTGCATAATTGTCTTCAGTCCTGTTGACATTACTCAGACCACTCCACGAAGCAAAGAAATGCAATGGTGCCAGAGCTCTATTCCGTAGTGTTCTTTTCAAGCTTATAAACATCAAAAAAGGGGAAGGAAGTTTACAAACTCAGGCAAAACAATCCCTGAAAGGAATACTGCCTCCCTTTGGTGTACTGTTTTGTGGGTTTTATTTTGCCAGCTAGCACAATCACATGTTGTCTCTCAGAGTCCTTCTGTTTGTTTCATCCTAACATTCTACAACCTGTGCTCTAGAAAACACGGTGTTTTCACAGTTTATCAGTAGGGAAATGAGGCTGAAATGCTAAATAACTGACCCAGAAATACACAGCCAGTAAAAGAGAAAGTTGGGATTCTAACCTTGCTTGCAGTTAAGATTCCAGAATCTTGCTCTTAAATCACTCTGCCACACCAACATAACATCCTGTAAAGTGTGTAAATGGAATACAGATAGAGGTGCAGCGGTTGAAGTAATTCACCAGAGGCAGAGAGAATAGGGAGCAGAAAAGGCAGGTAGAGTGAAATACAATGCTGAGCAGAACAGTAGGAAAGTCAGAAGAGGTCTATTATGCCATGTGGGTCACTTCTTAACCGGGGATCAAAGTCACACTGCAGTGGCTTTGGCTCACTTCATAGTGCTGTGCTTTAATCCAGTGTTGCACCAGGGATGGCCTGGGATTCTTATGTATTAAATCTCACTTAAATTTAGCAAAGTAACTTTCTATTTCAAGGGCCTGTTCTAGTGTGCAATATTTTTAAGGGGGAGGAAAACAAAGACATAGTAGCAGTGAGAATAACTGCCCTTTCTTAAAAGTTTGTAAATTCAAAATATGACAACCATATCTGATGCAAACAAGGTCAATCTGCAAATGCCTAATGTGGCATGACAGTCATCATCCATCAAGCTACAGTGGTATGGGGTAGGGGAAAGAAATGGCGGGCATGTTGCCTTACATTATGATGAGAAGCTTTTAACTATGTGATTCCTATACACAAACAAGGCTCAAAATAGTCACTTAGCAGTTTACAACTCATATGTTCACACTAGAAGCAATGAATCACAAGTCTCTTTAGAAAAGAGAACCCAAGCAGTTCCTTATACTCAGGAAGAAAAGATATTAAATCCACCTGACAAATGACTTAGTGAGGAAGCCTGAAAAGGGTAGTCTGGAAAATACCATGTGCAAGAAGGGATTCTAGGCCCAGTCTTCCATCTCCTGTTACATGACATCCTTTCTAAAGCTCATCCAGAGAAGCTCTAAATAACTGACCTCTTATTCTAAACCAACAGAGCAATTTGTCATATACATAATACAGGTAGGGTATGTCAAATCTTCATTACGAGACACAACAACCAGTTGTTTTATAAATGCCATGAGTTTAGGGAGATGGGCAATAGTTTAAAGGTATCATAATGGATAAAAATAAATATAACTGTGGAATGATCAAACCAGCTAAGGATATGAAATAGGACCTTGAAACAATATGAAACAGAAATATTTAAAAAAACAATGTGTCCTATAGTAAGTGTGTCTTATTTATATAAACGTTAATGCCAGTTACTGAATTTGTAAGAAATAAAAAAAAATTACTTGAAAAGTAAAGGTATTTTCTTTGTAAAAAAGGAAAGGTTTCAGGAGAAATTAAGAAAGAATTTATCTTGAATTTTATCCACATTTGGTCCCACATTAAGTTCATAAATAAATAGCTAATCCATTATGATATTTCTTTGGTCAAGATATTAAAAGTATTAAGTATTCTCTGTCTGCATAGTACTTAGCAGACTATTACATTAAATATGTTTTACTATTTATATTATAGCAATATATCGTCGTATTATAATTATTACAAAAATACTGATTGTAAGGGGATAACACTTTCTAAGTCAATGTAATGACCTATTTCCTTTATTTATTGAGTCACATTTCCACATTCTTTATCTCTGTTTTGAAATCTTGATAGAATGCTTTAACTTAATATTTCAATATGAATGTAATACCTCTTGCTCCACTCTCAAAAAAGGTAAAATCCATATCTATTTAAATACATAGAAAAAAACAATGCCAGAAACAGGAATGAGGTGGTTTTGCTCTTGGAATTGAAGAACTATCATTTAATATGAAACTTTTGTGGCTATCAAAACTTTTGTGTATGTTCTTGTCAGCTATGGCTTTACTTCAATACTATTACCAGAAATTATTGTCTCCATTTTACATTTAACCAAGAATCTAATATTTCTAATATAAAACTTCTCTCAATATTAAACTAGAATGGATCCATAAGAGGTCACTTGATTTGACTCTCTGCTTCTGTTAGATCCAAATAAAAATTTTAAAATAACCTATAGAGACACTTATCTCTTCATTTTACAAATAGTAAAAGTGGGGCATCAAGATGCAGAACAACAGGGTTCCAATTTACAACCAGGAGTGATGAAAAACAGAAGTCTTAAGTCCCTACCATTGCTCTACTCTCTTCACTAGAACACATGGCCTCACCCTGGAAGCTGCAAGAGTGAACACCTGCCTAGCCAAGGAGGTGGGAAAGACAGGACAGAATACACAGAAGGGGGCGGGACCAGGACAGGGTATTGCTTAAGTCAATATCCAACCTTCTCGGAGATGCCTTTTTGGTCTAAGTTTACTGAGGTCAATGTTTAGAGTCAGAATAGTCTGTACTGAAGTTCTGTTAAACAATATCTTAAACTACTGAGACAGTGCAACTTCCTAAGCTTGAGATGAATATTGCAAGAGCTATGTTTGTTAACATCTGTATTATAAAGTAAGTGATCAATAAATCACCTACTAGAACAAATTACCAACTAAAACAATTACCCACTAGAACACCAAATGTTTGTCTCCTTTCTTCTGCAACAAAAACCTAAAGTCAATCCCCAATGCCGCCTTCTACCAATGCTTCTTGTTTACTTACAACAGATCGCTGGGTCTCGCTCACAAAGTTTCTGAGGTAGAGTCTAAGAAACTGAATTTCCAACAACCTCTCAAGTGAAGTTGAGGTGGCCACACTTTTACTATGCTTGTTTTCTCCTCTATTTTAAAAAGTTCTCCATTTTTAGAAGTACAGCTTCTTCCTTACTCAATTGCCCTCTTTTTTTTTTTTTCCTGATTTTCTTCTATTTAACCCCTGTGGAAACTAAATGTCAAAAAGCTATCATTTTATATTCTGTGAACTTTTGGACTTTTGCTTTTATGTAGGAAATAACCTTGAGTATAAGAAGAAAAGATACTATACTAAAATCCTTCTTTCCTATTTCACTAAAATCTCATTAACTTGGACCAACCGCAGGGAAGGTTAACTAAAATAGTGAACAATTATAATGATAAACTATTGCTTAACAAATGTCATTTTATTGCCTTTAAGTCAATTATACTGAACTAAGCAAGGTCAAATGAAGGCTCAATTAGCAAAAATCTGCCATGCCTCCACGACCTCACTAAGAAAGTTCATTTTCTTTAGACCAACATAAAACGTGCCCCCAAAAAGTTCATTTTCTTTAGACCAACATAAAACATGCCCCAAAATGCATCACTTACCTAGACTGACCACACACTCAGGCAATGGGGACTACTACTGTTCACTTCAAAAAAGAATGCTACTGAGTAGGTGAGTGGATAATAAGATATGGTCAATCCAGACAATGGTGTATTAATCATCTCCTTAAAATTCATCTATTATGCCATGAAAAACATGGAGGAAACTTAAATGCATACCTACTGAGTAAAATAATCCAATCTGAAACTATGGAAAGTTAAGATTTGCTAGAGGATGGGGAGAGGAGAGACATGTATATGCAGAGTACAGAGGCTTTTTAGGTCAGTGAAACTATTCTTCATGAAAATTTAGATCAACTATTATGGTAGATACCTGTTATTCAACATGCTTTAAAACCCACAGATTGTACACTATGAAGAGTGAACCTAATACAAACTATAAGCTTTGAGTGATGATAAAGGGTCACTGATGGTAACAGATGTAGGACTCTGAAGCTGATATATGCAGGATTGAGAGAGTTTGGGGAATGGGGTACATAGGAACCCTTTGTGGTTTTAAATCAATTTTTCTGTGTATTTAAAATGTAAAGACAAAGATACAACCTTTTATATAAAAAGTACCATATACTAGATCATTTTTTATTTCATTCAGACAAGTCTCTCGCATTTTCCCCACCATAACTGAACCCTCCATGTACTGACTAAGTTACAAAGAAAGAAAAAGGTAAGTAAGAAGTAAGATACTGGGTTGCGGCTAATTTAAAGCGAGAAAACCAGCAGGCAGGATGTTTCTTCTGAAGAACAATTACAAATATTTCTTTCTCTTTTGTTTCAAAAGTCTTTACACAATTCTAAGAATTTTTAAAGCATCTTCCCAGTCAGCATAGAAAATGAGTGAAATGTCTCCTGGAGTTTGAATAATGCTATTTGAGGTGAGGGGGTACAAAGAAACCTAGTTTTCTTTTAATACTTTCCAGGAAAATTTACCTCAGAATAAAGTTACTATTTTTGTTGTTGTTTGTTTGTTTTGAGACTTCAATGTTCTCCTAATAGAATTAGCCCTGATGGTTTTCTAAAACTCCAGATAAGGCAACATTTATGGGACAAAGCCAAATTGGCCGCTACACAAAGCTGGTTCCATCAGACACTTCAGTGAAGGTCCAGCTTGGCTGCATTACTGGGCCTGTAGAATATTCATCTGAAATCACAATTCCAAAAAAGAAAAAAAAAAACCAGAAGTACGGTGTACTGAATGGCTTACATTAGTTTCATTAATGTCTGAATTTCAGCAAAATATTTCAGCTGGGAATTATTCCAAAATATTGGAGGTTCTGTCACTAATAGGAGTAATTCTGTCATTCCAACAAAACACATGTTTCCTTAACTTTATTCCCATGACTAAATGTCTTTTCAGTGTCCTTTTATGTATTATGATAGGCACACTCACATCTCTTCCTTAAACTCAGAACCCTTAAGTTTTGTTACTCACTGGACAGTGGAAAAACTCAGAGAGGAAAGGTTAACAATGACAATAGTATAATGGCCAGATTTTCAGCACTTTGCACATACTAGGGTCCTGTGGGCTCTGTCTCCCAAGCACATTTTCCTCCTGTACTGGCAAATGTATTTCATAACAAGGCCAACAGCACAAGGGGTTTGGGGATAAGGGGTGGGGATGAGAGCCTTTTAAAGGAAAGCAGGAAATGGAGTCTACCCTTTACAGAGTGATTTCGTGCTTCAGCTTCCTATCTTTAAAGTAGAAATGAAAATATTCATCCCCCATAAAACACTTTTTGGGAAGTATATGAGATAAGGTAGGCAGAGTACCTGAATTACTATCTCACAGAAAAGATCCCTCCAAAAACTTTTAGAAAGGGATTCCACAATACTGCCTTTGATACTTCCTTTAATAATCATGTCTCAAGGTCAAGGCCTTCTTGCAAGCTGTAGGTATCCTCCCCCTAACTCTAGTAATAGCTGACTCGCATAGGCTCTTGCATACCAACCCCATGCCTGCTTCAATTTTCCTTAAAAAAAAAAAATTAGCAACTACTAAATAAGCACCTACTACTTCCCTCTACTTTTATTCTGTGGTCTTGGGCACTGCGGTTGCAGGCTAGAAGGAGTGAGAGAAAATTCTGGCAAACAGAAAAAGTCAGAGACAAGCATTGAGGATAACTGCTATGAAGGGAGTGAACAGGAAAAGGTGACAAAGGGAGCACACAGTGAATTACCCTCAAAGTAATATTTAAACTAAAGTGTAAAGGTTGAAATGTGTCTAGGCATACAAAGAACCAATCCAGTAAAAATAACAATGGTAAAAGATGGGAAGTGACTTGACATATCTGATTAACAGATTCTGTCAATACCCACCCTAAAAAATCTCCATGATCATTGGTATGAAAACTAGTTTAATCTTTAAAGGCAAAAATAAAAAAAATTGCTTTTATGTCTAATGCAATTAAACAACTGACCACAGCTTCTGTGAAGAAATTTGATAAAGGTCTCCAACACACTGGAGACCTATGTCTTAGGGAATCTTTACTATGTTGGTAGAGTAAAACAAGATTCTTTTTTTTTTTTTTAAGATTTATTTATTTATTCATACAGAACTGGGGTACAGGCCAGAGATGTGGAGGGTGAGAGGATTCACCAGAGACAGAGT